>NW_028185794.1:186281-186837 GCF_003343005.1 Rhea americana | reverse complement strand
GTGTGGCACCATGGCCTTCATCTAGGAGAGCTGTCCCAGTGCCCTGAGCTGCGTGAGGGAGGCGTGCGGCACCATGGCTGGCGGCACCGTTCCAGCCCCGGCGTCCGTCCAGGAGAGGCTTTCCAGGTGCCGCCAGCTGCGGGCGGCAGGCGCGCGGTGCCACGGCCCGCGGTGKCACCGCGGTAGGTGCCCGAGCAGCGCGGTGCCCCATGGGGGCCAGGGCGGCCGGGSCGATGGGGGCCGGGGCCGGCGCGTCACGGCCCCCGCCCCGCGGCCGCCGAGTGACAGCGGCATGTGCGGCGCGGCTATAAATGCCGGGCGGTGATTGACAGGCCGCCGCCGGCGGCAGCGGGGCAGAGGCAGCCCGGCCGCGGCCATGGGCTCGCCGCGCCGGGCCCTCGGCCAGTCGTACTCGGGCAACGGGCTGCTGTCGCCGCGCCGCCAGGGCAGCGCCGAGGGCGCCGAGGAGGCCGAGAACGCGGCCTGGGCCTCTCGGCCCGACCGGCGCAGCTACCTGCTCAGCATCCGGCCCGAGAACAGGTGAGGGCGGCGGCGG
>NW_028185794.1:141184-186241 GCF_003343005.1 Rhea americana | reverse complement strand
CGGCGCCGGGGCTTGAAGCGCCTGAAAGGGGATCCCGGCGGCTCTGCCGTGGTGCCCGGGCTCCAGGGGCTCGCAGGCGGGAGGGGATAACTCCCTCGCCTCGGCATTTAGTCCTGGGAGCTCTTAGTTTTGAGTAAAAGTACTAGAAAAGAGGCTAAAACTGGAGAGCTGTGAGAGCTTGGGGGGTGGCGGGAGGCAGCTGGGGTGGCGGAGCAGGGTTTGAGGCCGCTGCTGGCTGCGGGAAGGAGGTGCTGACGGAGACTGGGATTTCAGAGAAAGGTAGAGAACTCTGACTACTGAGTAATTAAAAAAAGAAAATAAAAAGACCTAAGAGATGGGAAATAAGGAAGAGTTGTTCAAAAATAATTCAGAGGTGAATTGGAAGTGGTAAGGCATATTTATGCTGCAGAATAGGAAAACATTGGCTCTGTTTCTTGATGTACTGTGCGAGGGGAGCAAGCTGGCGTGATCAGGGATTTCTCCCCCCCCCCCCCACTCCCCAAACTGTGAGGCGATGCTTCAGTGTAAAACAAACTGATACGATGATTGAACTTGAAATTGTATCACAATCCAGAYGTCTTTTCTTTCCGAAGACGAATCGTCCCAGCACACAGAACTAGAAATAGCRTGTCTGCAATCCGCTGGAGGCTTTTTCCAAGATTAAAAAAGCAGAAGAGGGGGGAGCTGTATTGATGTTGTGGGCTTGGGTTTTCAAAAACGATTTAGTGCTTGTTTGCTCTAGCCTRGAAGAAGAGGACTAGCTTGTCGCTTCCCAGAAAGGGGATGTATTTTTGTTTTTGTTGCTGGGGCAGAGATTGTCACTGTTGTGCATCTTTCTATAACAGGGCAGGTATGTAAAGTTGACTATCTTGCTGTAAAATCCTGATGGACACTAGYTTCTGTGTCTCTTCTTACTTTGGTAAATACTCAAGTTAAACTTGCGTACTGGATACTGCACTGACTTCCCTGGCTTCATTGTAGTGAAGCTGCTTGTGTGTTATCTATGCCAGACTCTAAGCAAGAGGCCTGGTGTGTGTGCGTGCCTTATCTTATTGCCAAAAAGGTATTTCTACAATGCAGATATGGACTAAGTAGTGATGGGAAGTRTATTCCTGTGTTAGAAGTGGCCTTAGGCAGAAGGTCTGTGGTAAGAATAAAGTTCTTCTCTCATGGGAGAAATTGTGATAAATACATTCACAACGTAGGCTGAGGTTATTAAATACAAGGAAACGTGCCAGTGAAAACAAAGGCACTGCTAATCGATTAATCATGCGAAATAAAGCCTACAAACTACTTAGAATTCACTGTTYCTCAACTTGTATGCTCTTAAAATGAGTGTGCCTTTTCCTGAATGATGTTTTGTGAGTGATTGGCTTACAGCATGCCAAGGATTTATGTCTGAAAGAATCAGAGATGTGAAAATAAATAGGACCAAAAAAGATAAAGATGCGAACTATGAAGTCGGATGTTCAAGCTGGGGCRATGCCAAAGTTAAGTTGCTTAATTCAGAACAGAATCACAGAATGGGTAAGGAACTTTTGTGCTTGTATCCTATTGTGCAAGCTAATTACATACCAAGACATTATCAGCGCCAGCTAATGTTCATAGAGTGTCCACAACTAATACGTGACCTCAGACTATACTTAATGCCAAAAGGAAATCTGTAATGGAGTACAATACCTTCCTTGTACAGATTTAAARAGTCCTTAATAAATAAGCTGTTGAGGCCTTTTAGTAGCTTAAAGTTTGTCTCTCTTTCCTCCCCCCCCCCCCCAAGTATGTTCACATTGCAGCTTTAATGGATTTGCTCATAAAGGAGGGTTCATAGCTCCTTCAGGTAACATCTCCAGTGCTCTAAACTGGGTTCTCCAAATCCTGGAAAACTTGTTCATGGCCGCTGAGGGAAGTGCCAAGCAATGTGGAGCTCACGTGTTCTGGATGTGTTGGCTCTGCAGCTCAAGCACAGTAAATCCAGCCTGTGTCTGCAAGGCTCTGAGTCCTGAACATCTTGAAMTTGTTATACTAGTACTGTATGGTAGGTGCACACCTATCTCCAAGTATGAGACCCTTATGCTTTTGAAGATGAGGGTGTATTATGTTTAATCCACAGTAGATTAATTTTGCACAAGTTTGGCCAATCCCCTTTTCAAATTGTTTATGAATTTGGCCATCAAAGCCTACAGCAAGGCAGTTTCATTTTGCCTGGTAACTTCAGCGGCTGCCCCTTTTTGTTGTAAGCAGCAGTGATAGATAATCTCTAAATAGCAAAATTGACTTTTTTTTTTCCTATTCATAACATGACTTCCAGTTTCCCTGACAAAAACGGAAGGAGTGATGTAGAAAGGTCTCATTCCCTGGATGGTCCTGGATGTATCTGCAAGTGCTGAAGATTGCTGTGGAAACTTGCAGTAAACTGTATTATTGTCTGTGATGCAGGATAAGGGCTTGAATGAAATGGGGCTTTTTGTCATATAGTTAAATAATGCATCCTAATAATGCTGAAAAGCATTGTAAYGAGTGGAATTGTATAGCAAGACTTTCAGAAAGCAATCTAGTTTAATGAAATGCAGAAACATCTGGAGAGCTTCCATGGGAGCATTTGAAAAGCAAGATGAGTGAAATGCAGATAACATTCAGCAGTTTTCTTTAATGCAGAATGTGTTTGAATTTGAGTTTGAAGCTAATAGAAGCAGAAGACATAAGATGCAGATGCAGAATTGGAGGCTGCTGTGGTGGTTGGAAAGCAAAGCGGGTATTCTGATCTGAAGAAAGTGTTTTTTCAGGCTTCTCTATTGCTGTCRTATATATTTATAGAGTATGTTTAACTGAAGTCTTTATGTCCACCCTCTTCCCCCTGTCTCAGAACAAAGCACTAGAAAGTGAATAGTGACATGGCAGAGGTACTTAAAGGCATGGAAATGCCTTTATGAACAGAAACTGAGATTAGAATTTCTTACTTCTGATGAGCCTCATGGGAAAGTTTCATTTATTCAGTTGTGTTAATGAACTGTGTAGAAAGAGTAGCCTGGATGGTCTTACTTTGTCTCCTTCTGTAGGAGGAAAGGGATATTATGTAGATAGAAAGGATACTATCTTGAAAAMCAGTACATGCTTTTCCTGATTTTTAACTTGTAGAAATTGGCCATAGTACCGTGGAGGCCAAAAGATTAGAGGTGTTGAAAATTGTCATGTAGAGAGCATCATCCCTTATTACCAAGAGTATTGAGGATATTTACTTTTTGTGCCCTTGGGAGCTGCTATTTAAGAAGAACCTTTCCCTTGAAACAGGTARAGGAAAGCCAGGAATTTACTGTCACTGAACTATTTTTAATATACCTTACAATGGACAATGTAAGTGGCAGGTACTGGACTTGGTGACTTGCCTCTGCCATGGCAGTTGGCAGGTTTTTCAAAATTCTTCTATCTCAAAGCGTTCAGCTACAGTTACTTCAAAGYGAGAACAAAAGCTGCCAGTCCTGTCCAGAGTCTGCCTCAGCTGCATTTGTGGCCCACAATTTTAAGATAGCTCTTTTAGTACGCTTTCTGTAAGAACTCTGAGTTTAGAGAGTATCTAGTTCAGAGATACAATTTTATGTGACAGAGGCTTCATCTGAGTCCTAGACAAATTACTCTGTTGTCCTAGTGTGAAACAATTTGCACCTCTMATCTAATGTAGGTATCTGCCCCAAGGTCCTGCTAAACCGTTGCCTCCCTGCTTGAACATCCTACTGCTGTCTTAGCTTCATCTATGTGGATATTTATAGAGTATAGTGACATTGCCTCTGATCTCTTCTAGGACAACTGGCTTTACTTGTGGCAGCTCAGCTCAGGAGAGTGCAATGATTGTTGTTATTTTTTTCTTAAGCATCTGGCTCTTCTGGCTAAGAACCATTCCTGATCTTGTATCTATTATGTTGCACGTAATATCAAATGAAGGTGAAAGATCTGTTGGTATAGTCAAGTGAGATCAAGTGAGCTGAAAACACAGTTGTCCTTAGTTCCTGAAAAGCCTGCTTAGCTTCTCGTTCAGGGGAAGTCTCTCTTCAGCAGCTTTACACCTGTAACTTCTTATGCAACCTTGCTTTTGCCAGTAAGAGGTAAAAATCTCTGATAGGAAAGCAACTGAGACATCCGAGGGAATTCAGTGTTTCTGTCTTGTCTGACCAAAGCATCTCAAACCCTGGAAGAAGGCACGCCTGGTACTTGTTCAAATGGCAGAAGTAAATGTATTAATGGGTTAGCCCCTGGTCTGTAGGCTGTCTAGGTATTGGTAGGCTATTGGTATAACTGTTTGCACAGTGGTGTCCTGTTTGAATGGGACTCCTTGGCAGCTTTATGTCATGAATAATAATCCCAAGCTGCATTATCTGCTCCCTTTCTAAAGCGCCGTGACTGTATCAGCTAGAACAAGTCAGATTGATCTGAGTATGGACTGATAGATCAAGGTGTGGAATTGGACAGAGTGCGCTTTGTGACTGCTTTTAAAATGCAAAAAATACATTGCAGGTGTGAATTTTGCTCTTTTCTGGAACCATTATAAATAGAGATGTCTTCCAGAGACTGGGATCCCTTGGTATTGCTTGGAAGGGAAGTGGCATGGTCTCATGTGAAATAGGTATCTCTTGTGCCACAGCAGAGGCTATTTCCAGGGGATGGGATTAAAATTTGCTCTTATCCTCACTCCATCTCAGCTAGAGAAGGGAGGTCTCAGATGAAGGGGGCTGCTGTAGTCTTGCGCTGATTCACACTTAATAGGCCAATCCAAGGAGTGCAAAGTAGAAGAGCTGTTACAGAGACAACTATATTTTCACCTTGCTTATTTTCCAACCCAATAAGCACAGTGAGTTCAGTGAGATACTGGAAAGATGTCAATTTATCTGAGCATCTTATTGTATAATATTTGCTTTGCTTTCTGTTGTATTTCCTAATTCTTTGATTTCTTTCAGCTAGCTACCAGGCTAATTTGGACCACAGAACCAGTAATACCTTAGAGTTCAGTTACACGGATCTGCATCATCTTCAGCATGTTAGAGGTTGATACAAGAACATATAACTTTATTTATTGTCTATCTTCTCTGTTAATGAAATCTAGCTCTAAATTGTTTATAGGTAAGTTGATGTTCATCTCAGCTCAAAGTGAATTACCTGCAGGAAAATGCCGTATTTTTCCAGCTGTAACATCAATTCATTCTGTGACCTTGACAAGTAAAGACTCAATACATCCTTTTTCCAGTCTGTAAAATAGCAATGTGTCTTGTACAACTCCATAGCACTCATAGCTACTCTGTCACAAGATTGCTGATAATTATTGCCACAGTATATGAAATACGAACACATTTGCTCTGTGTGTGCATGAAGTGCTTGATAAGAAGTGAGGCACATGGCAGGAAAGAAGCCTTAGGTATAACCACACATACATGAAGGCTTCACTGTTGGTTTTTAAATTCTAAAATGGTTAGCTACTGACAGCTGAGAAAACATTCGAAGTGGCTTGTGTTTGTCTCAAGTAGTGTTAACCTTGGAGGTGGAGAAGTTCATGTGAAATCTTATCCCTAAAAGTCTGCATGTGCAGAGCATGCCCAATAATATCATGGATCAGAACGCTGGTAGTGGGGAGAGTCTGCAAAGGGCTGTCAGGGTGCGGCCTCTGTCCTGCTCTTAAGATGGAAACACTGCCCTGTTCTTGGCGAGTTCTTGATCTAAGGAGCTTTTGGCCAGTAATGCTTCTCTAAAAACATAATTTAGAGTTCTCAGTCTTGCTGTCATTGACACGTTTCTCTGTTCTACTTGCTGCCTTGGGCAGCTAGTGTGGCTCAATCAAATTTTTATACCGTTAAGAGCTCTGAAATGTATTAATGTTTCTGCAGTTCAGTCAGATCAAGCACATGTACTTGTACACGTGAGTAGGGAGTCGTCGTGAAGTGTATTTTAGTGTCTCCTAAGCCCCTGTAGACTTCCATATGAGGACGTGAGTTGGAAGGAGAATGACTTCTTTATATGAAGGGGAAAAGAAACAAGGAAAGAATTTCATGCAGCAATTGCATGAGAGGGCTTAGAAAAGCTACTGRGTTTAAAATCTGTATGTTTTTAAAGCAATTAACTTTTCAACATAAATGAGGTGATGTACTGGCAAAGGTCATCAACTTGAGCAATATTTTTAGTGATTAAAAAGAGAGTATGCATGACAGTTCTGCCTCCTACCTGTGCAGCAAGGCTGAAATTCAGCAAGTGCATGGAAAAATAGAGGAAAGATTGTCTTAATTTCAAAGGAAAATTATGAMTAGTTGAAGAGTTAAAAGCTATAAGAAGATGATAAATGCCTGTAGAAGTTTGAAATTATCTRATGGAACAGAATTTAAAGAAGAGTTCAGGGAGGTAGAAGCTGTCCAGAAAAATAGTGGAGGGGTATAATTCTCATGGTCCAGTGAAACAGCAGTTAGTAACCAGATCAGTATTTTTATGGCTAGCTTTTGACAAGCTGCTGTTCACTTCCTAGATACCCAGGGTGGGTTTTCTTCCACTGATTTTAGGCATGCTAAGAGCAGACCTCACTGAGCTAACTAGCCAGAGCTCCCTTCCTCCAATGGAGGAAAAACTAACACCTTTAGATCTTGATTTACCTGCTTTAGGTGCAACATTGAGGATGAGATGAGTTGCTATCTTGATCCGTTGATTATAACAGGCCCCAAGCTTGCTCAGAAGAGAGAAATCCTCTGCAGATGCTGCGCTTAATTAGCTGAATCCTGTACTCTGTACACTAACAAATCTCTATGGAGAATTGAGGGTACGCTTTGAGCTTGAACTGTTAGTATCCCAAACTAGGCACACTGTTGCTGGGRCATCTGGCATGCCTTGCTTGGAAGTCCCAGCTATCCAAATCAATATGTTGGTTTAGAGCCTGATGTAGATATGTTGGTGCAGCCCTACATGGGGATACTGTGAACTTAATTAAAAGGAGGTGAAACGCCAGCTGCTTGCAGGCAGGCCTGTTTCATTTAAAGCTTTTGGAATTTGATCTTCCTCTCTCTGGATGTAAGTCTCTAATCTGTAAAAATTCTGCTTGTCTCCTTAGAATATTGAGGTTAAATTTGAATTAGTACTTGGGCTCTTTGTGTCTGTTTTTGTGTATGATAACATCAGGGCACCTCARGAGACGATCAGGCCAATATTCAGCATTGTGTTTCGGGATGTGCGGCGAATAAAGACTGGGTTGTGTGCTCAGCACGGAGAATTGAAAAASTACTGAACAGTGTTTAATTACACGATCACTGAACAGCGTTTAATTACATGATCACATACACGAACACTAGGGAGTTGTGATACAGGCACCCTTTATTCAGGCTCTTGTCTTTTGAGTGATTTACTTTGCAACCAAGAAAAGAGTCCTTTTCATTTATCTTATGCAAGTAACCATCATTAAAAAAAAAAAAAAAAAATGCCTATGCTAGCATTCTCCAGCAAGCGTTTTAGGATATTCCTTCTTAGCTCCATGCTGATCAGTAAGGCAGGTAATGCAAGGAAAGCCTTGTAATTCTGGAAGAGACTTGGTGCTCAAAGGGATGCCCCAGATGCTGGGGCTCTGCTGGAAAGGTGAAGGCTGCAGGTTGTCTGTTACATTAATTTGACTTCTCCAGTGAGCCAGCACAGTGCATACTGAGTTGGATCAAGGAGCGGATTGCAAGTCTGTCAAGGTTAGTATTTTATTTTCCAGCCAGACAGCTACTGATCTGCTCATCCTCTGGCTGCCTGAACACCAGTATTGGCACTGGGGAGCGATCAAGATTGTGCACCTGGAGGTGGAGAGAGTAAAGCTGCTGCCAGAAGGGCAACTGCCACCCATCTTTGTTTGGGTTAAAGCAACTTCTGAGCAGCTAAGACTTCTGTATTCCCCTGTCTAAACTGTCTTAGTTTCTCTGATCTGAAGGAGAGGAGTTAGAGCTCTTCAGAGGTTTTTTTTGTGCAGTAAAAGTTTTTGCGTGTGCAATTACTTGTTTAAAAAAAAAATCAACTTGAATACCTAGTACTTTTTCCTGCTTTTTTTAGTTCTTCTAGTCATGTGGATTCTGCTTCCACAAGTGGAAGTGCTGCATATTTGACAGGAGCAGTTTTCAGAAACCCTCTGCAGTCGTTTTTAGGACAAGACTTTGAGTCTTGCTGATTTCTGGGCTCTGTGCAAGTCCCAGTCACACAGATCTGGTCATTTCATATCTGATTGTGGTTAGAAGACCTGGAGACATGAACCTTTCTTGCTTCTTCATGCAGTCTGCTATAGCATTGTCATAAAGCACYAGAGAAGTTTGGTTGTTTCGTAGTAATCTAAAGTGAACAAGCTAAGATKTTTTGATCCATCTGCTCATACCAATGTGGGCGTTGGATTTCCTGCAGAGAATTCCCTAAGAATATGTCTACGCCGTGGGTCACTTCTGAGGCTATATGGTGAGATTGTAGCATAGACACGACTAATGTATATCTCAGTGTGATTAAATCATTCAGCTTGGATGCTACCRACTAGCTAGTACCTGGTTAGTTTTACGCTTCTGATTGCAATGTAGGTGAGCTTGGGCATAGTCTGCTGCAGATCTGTGCTGAGAGGTTATTTCCTACAGCCTGCCGAAGGCTGCTGCCATAGAATGGCAATGTGACTGCTTGGCTAGGGGCACGAACCATCCCTGGAGATGGTTCCCAGGGAGAACTGGCTGCCACTGGTAAGTAGCTCATCCGATGGGTGTCTCAGATGTAAATCTTGGCATTTCATTTTATTTTCTGAATTGGTTAATGTTGTGACATGTTCCTGCAAAGAGAACAAAAACTATAGATTCCTGTAAATCTTTTTTTTTTTTTTTTTTTTCCTAACCTAAACTTTAATGATTTGATTGGCAGGCTGGAAAGCAGTATATAAAGACTGGGGTGTTTTCAGCTTCTCCAAAAGGCTGATACCTCTGAACCTCAAGTACAGGGTGTGACCAACTCAGGCCACCTGCTTGCCAGCAGAGAAATGAGTCTGTGGTGGTCTGCACTTCTGAGTGCCATTTAGTTGAACGTCTCCGGAGTGAAGTTGCCTGCTTTGTGCCCAGAGCTGCAGATGGTGCATGGAAGGCTCAGGTGCTGCTTGAAAACCTACTTGTATAAATGTCCTTACATTTATTCTCGATGGTTAACGACTGTTTCAATTTTACAGCCTTTGATTACCATTTACAATGCAGCTTGCTYGTCCTGGCAGTCAGCCTGAGTAAGGCAGCTGTACCTTATTTTAATAGGAAGTCTGACCTGTGCAAATCGACTCATCATTAATGCATCTCTATAATGGTTTATTTCTGCTCCTTTCCATGCTTTTCTGTCTAATGGTTTTGTATGCTGTTTTTTGCTTAGCTTATCAAGCAGCAGATTATCTCTCTCCAGTTTAGGAAGGTAAAACTACATTGCATTAAACTTCTCTGACCAAGCACTTTGCTGAATCTGACTGCATGTGATTAATCTGTAATGCTTTGGTACTAATTAAAAAGAGCACTGAAGTGATGTAATGGCCTTATTCTGCATGATTGAATCTCTAATACTTGCTTGAACTGCAGACAGTAAAATGAGTGTTTGTCATAAATCCTGTGTCAGGTGCAAGACATATTCATCTTTCTTAGCCAAAGGATGGGTATACAGTTTGATCAGCTATTTCTTGATATTAAAGTGAGACTTCCATACAGAGATGCATTAAAAATTAGAACATGCAACTGCACTGAGATGCATTCAGAGAAGAAATTTTCTCCTTTCCCCACCACCCTGTGCTTTATCATGAAGATTCTCCTTCCTCTGGACTCTGCACTGAACCACACGTGTGCAGTCGGACTTTGCCTCTGGCAAAATAGCACATTTGGAAGTCAGTTGGCATTACTGATTTGCTGCAGAAGCAGTTAGAGGATTGACTGTGGAGAGAAAGGCCTCTCCAGGATGCTCCTGTAGTTCTAGAACTGTTAACCCAAAGGTAAGGAAAAGAAAATGGTGATGAAGCTGACACTTCTCAAGTCTCATTCTCTTGAAGATTGCTTTTGTATGGAAATCCCTCTTTAACATATTAAGGCTACTGAATTGCCAGCTGCCTCCTCCTTGGCTGCAGGGCTTTTTCTGCAACTGAGATGCAGTTTCAGGAAGGCTCAGAGGAACAGTGGCTGCCACCTTATATCAGTTTTCCTGAATGCTCTGAATTACTGATTTAGAAAGCAATTTGAATTGGACAGGTCTTGTTGCTGCTGGAAGAAGTCAGCTAGGAGCTGCACAGTGCTGCAGTCTCTAAAACCTGCCTGTGATTAATACAATGGTTTCTTTGAAAGATTAAATTGACCTTCCAAGGTTTTCTGTCAAGTGCATGGAGTATATTGGGCAAGTTTTGTCTGATTCTTCTGCTATGCCTGCAGAGTCCCCAGCCTCTGGTGACACTGCTTTCCAAAAACATTCAGTAGCCTTTGCTATATTTCACCCAACTCTGGGGTCTGCACTGAATAGACTAGACTTATTCCTGGTGCTGCCTGCTGATATCAGTGGCATGGCACTGAGGTTAAACTTGGTTCTGAGTGCAACTATGTGTGTGTATCACTTTTTTTTTTTTTTTGATAAGATGCTGATCATGCTACTCTCTTGTTGGGATATGAAATGTTAATTGATGCTTTGGAAGTGCTAACTTCACTATATGGATCTAAAAGGCATTTACTGGTCTGAGGCTCAGAATCTGTATTGATTGGGCCATCAAAACCTCACCAGTAGCTGCCTTGACACCAGATTGTCTGCCTTGCTCTTTGGAAGTGGGAAGTTTTTTCTCCTGGTTGCAGTATGGAAAGGTTTCTTTGATTTGAAACACCTATTGGCTTCCACAGCCCTCTGCTGGCCCTGTGGTTGCATGGGGAGCTGCTTGGCAGGACCAGATTCCTGGGGACTGTTGACTTCTACAGAACAGTCTTCAAGCTGTGGCACCTGCTTTTTACCCTCTGCCCCATGCGTGCRTTTGTATTAGATGATGTTTATAACCCTTGTTCAGTAGCTGAGGCAAGTTTGCAACAGCCCTAGCTGCTATCCCCTTTCCTTTTCGTTACCCAACRAAAATGGTGCTGACGAGTTGGGTGAGGCTCACGCTGCATCCCAGTTGTTTGTCACCCAGGGAGTTCACCTCCCTGGATCTGTTACAAACTGAGGCTAGCAGGAAGCCAGAGTGAAAATCATAGCACCGCACCTTTCAGGTAAGTCTTCTGGGGGAGATGAAACAAGAAGCTTCTGTGCCTGAAGCGATCCTGGTGCTGTTCAGCCTTGTGTGCAGTTCAGTCCCTGCTGCAGTGCCTGTCAGTGCACCTGGCCTGGCTGCATTCATGCTGAGAAGTGTGGKTTTTTTTCCTCCATCCTCCCTCCCCCCAAGACAAGTCTGCTTTCTGAGCAGGTACAGCATGAGTAACAGCAGTGCCAGCATCCTGCCTGTGAGTTGGGGGCTGCTTTGAGGCTGGGATCCTTCTTGCAAAGCACTCACTACATGCTAAGAGCTCTTCATAGTGGAGCTGTGTCAGGAATGGTTTGGGGGTTTGTTCAATCTCTTGCATGTCTGTAGGAGCTGATCAYTTGTTCAAGGAATATGTCTTTCATTGCTGATAATGGTGTAAGTAGAGCTGCCAGCTAGCAATTCTATGGCAATTTTTGCTCTTTCTTTGAAGGTCTTAGYACATGAGACCTTGGGTTCATCTCCTAGTATAAACATACAGCTTTTTAATTGCAGAAAGAAACCTAAAGAGAACATGCCCTTCACTTCCAAGGGCTTCTGAGCACTAGTCAAATGAAGACCCAACTGGGAGATAAATCCTTTTTCTTTCTCAAATAAAGTCAAGGTCTTCTGGGGCCTCTTGGTGACACTTTTCTGTCTACCAGGGTTGGCAAGTGCTGCATGAATACAGTGATTTAGTGCTATCCTTGAGTAGTACTTGGAAATCTAAGATCCATTTTATGAACTTCTGTGACAGTACTGGCTACTTGGATAGTTCTGGCTGATGTCCTGGCCTGAACTTCAGGGTCAGTGCATGAACTCATGGTGTGAGTGGYCTGTAATACCTACACGCAGCAGCAAGCAGTGAACTGCTGTCAGCTTCACATACAGTTCCTAAGCTCGGGAAGGTATAAGCCAGGATGCAGGTATTCTTCAATAAGCTGTCCCCGAAGCAGGGGAACACTTTGAATTCAAGCTTTTAAAGAAAGCCATGTGTCAAGGAGCCATATTTAATTCATACTTGGCCTGAAATCCTAATATAAATTTTTCACAAATAAAATCCCAGTGAATGTAACAATGCTTGAAGCACTCGTAGAGCCGTACCAGGAATATGAAAGTGAAGCTGACTGTGTTAGTGTCTTAAATCAAGACTGCAAATTGATCAAAGAAATGCTTGAGTGTAATTTGGAATTAAATTGCTCTTAACAATTATTTCTGATAGCATTATAGACAAAGGAGATGTCTCCAAAGTGACACTTTAAATTGACAGTGTCATTTTAGGAGTGAAAAAACGTCAAGTACCATCACACTACACTGGACTTGCGAAAAACCTAATGTTGCTCTGGTGGGAGGGAAAAAGGGCATTTAAAACAAGAATGCTTGACCATGGGGAGCAACACAGATAGGCCTCTGAGACCAGATAGAAAGGAAGGGGACCCTTTGATTTCTTTCTAGGTTCTTCAGCTCTAAGAAATACTTCTTGAATCTTCCAGGAGCACCTTCTGCGCAATCATTTCTCAGCTGACGGAAGAAACCCAGCCACTATTTGAAACCACTATCAAATCCCGTTCTGTGTCCGAGGATTCTGATGCTAAATTCACGTGCATAGTGACAGGTAACTGTCTTCAGCGAATAACCTGGTCCTGCCTCMTTTGCTGGACTTGTGCTAATAAAACTCCAGAGCAAGGAATAACAAGACAACACACAATTCCAGTGTTGTCAGACTGCCAAGTAWAGGTTCAGCAGTTGCATGATGATTTCAGCTTAAATTTTAAAGAAGGGGGGGGGGGAGCACCTGAGACTGTAAAGAAGCAGAGGTATAACCTAATGTATCACCCCCATCCCAAATTTAAGAACTGAAAATGGAAAATGCTAATCACTACTTGGGCTTATAACAATTTATTGTCCTCCTCTAATTTCTGCTCCTTCTCTAATCATGGATTCTATAACTTGGAAGTGTGCAGCTTTGAAAACTAAAGCTATCATATTGGAGCCAACTTTGACTCTCATTGGCTGTAAGTGGCTAGAGTGCAGCTGGCATTACATATTGATGATAGGTCTGAATATCTGCACGTCTGAAATAAAAGCCAGCTTCTGCCCAGTGTGCTAAAATSTAACCTTGAGCAGGAAGGGGTCTGGCCAACAAGACGGGTAAAGGGGAGGTTGAAGGAGATTGTTCGTACTATGCCATTGTAGTGATGTGGCATGGCAGCATTGATGTAAAGGCAAATAACTCTTTTGCCCGTGGGCTTTTGTTTTTTAAGTATAGAGACTCTAAGGCCTCTTCTTTGTAGTATCTGTCTGTTTAAGACACTGTTGATCCTTCCTGATGTTGCACAGGATATCCATTCCAGCAAGCTACTCTGTGAGAGATGTTAGGCTAAGTCTAAGTTTTGGAAGGAGGAGGGTATCTTCAGTGAACCTCTGCCATAAGTACCAAGCCATTCCTATGATTCAGGAAATCTAGTATGCCATTGGAAATATGCTGTAAATGAGTTATTAACAACAGCAGGCTGAAGCCCTTCTGTGGGAGCTGCCAACTTTGAATTCTTGGCTCTTCCCATATAGGCTCATTTGTCAGAGGTCTGACTTCGTGATCTTGTAGGGGTGCCACTGGTGTATTGAGTTCACTGACTACTTAACTTCAACATACCATTTCTGATTCCYAGAGCAAAACTAGGCTGCTAGGGAGATGCTGCCAAGCTATGCTGTTCAGCCCTTCATTAGAAGGGCTCAGTCAACTAAAGTTATTTAAATGGAAAAGCTTTTTACATATTGTGCAGTGGTGTGGAACTCACCAACACTGTGTATTGTACAAGCCAAGAATCTTAGAGGTCAAAAAATGACTCATGTTTAGATATGTTGGAAACTCCTGAGCAATAGCAAATATAGTTCTGTCTCTTCTACCTTCCCTTGCCTGAAAGTGTAGAACTGACTCAAATCCAGAGCTTCCCTCAAAGACATACGATAGTACTGCTCTCCCTCCCAGGATTTCTTGCCCCTTTTCAAGCACCAGTCCTGATTTATCTCACTGACTTAAGTCTTTGCTGACTGCCTCTTTGGGTTGACAGTTCCTTCTAACAAATGTCATCTCTTCCAAAGTCCAAATGATAGCATTGGGTCCATGTGGGCTGTGTCAGCACAAGAGGCCCATGTGTGCAGATGAGCTCTAGTTCACTGTTAGACTGGAAGGTAGCTCATGGAGAAGGAAGTGCCCTGCATATGCAACTCTAAAATGCTGTGTTTGCTCTTAAGAGGAGATGGGAGAGATACTGAAGTATCTGGTGCAAGGCTTCCTTGGCAGTAGGAAGTAAAGGCCATTTCTGTGTTCTCTCCAGTACCTCTCCCTGGAAAAGCTGGAGAAGCTCTTCATTGTATGTTGTACAGGAGACATACTGCCAAGGAGTAACCACCTCTGCTTGTAYCAAATTGAAGCATCAGCTCCTAGAGATGAATATGGTCTCTGTCTGGTCTGTCGTCCTTCCTGCAGTTCACCCTTGCTCTTGGCAGGCAGGCACCCAGCTTTGGRTGACGTGCTGGTGCTGTGTAGCATATAGTGATTTCTTACTCCATGAAGTGCAACACTTGACCTGATACTGGTCTCACCATTTAAGGTGAGGGAAAATGTCAAATGAACATCTTCAGCCTGATGCACTTTGCAATATTTTACACTAGTAAACTGAACTAGAGGAAAGTTTTATGCACTTAAGTAAATAGATCCACAAAACTAGAATTTTGATAGAAATGTCCTTAAAGACTGTGCCTTGCGATCAGTTTGAGAATTTCTTGCATGTGGTCTTGTGGACTCTCCTAGGAGCTTGGGATCTATTTGGGAGAGAGGATCAGGAGGTGGAAAGTCAGCTTCAGTTGCAAAATCAAATCAGTAGTTCAGCTATCCCCCTCTGCCATGATTTTTACATTCATCTGGAATATATTACAGAAAGAAGGGAAACACATCCCTGGCCAGTGACCAGGAGGGAACCAGCATGAGTCCCGATGCTTTAGCTTGGGTTCAAGGATGCTTTGGATCATAGACTTACATGAGACAAAGGGTAGACTGTCAACTGCTGCTGTGGTGACTCTCAAGCCCTAAATACACATACATGACCTACAAGGACATTTTAAAGTCTTCTGCTTCTTGTTTGATAATGACAGTTACATGCAGTTCCACCTTGGTGAATCAGTGACTTGCTGGTTGCTTTCTAGGAAGGCAGCAAGATGCAAATGTTTGAAGACCAAATCTCCAGAATGTGAGCCGGGTGCTGCAGACAAAAAGTGTCCACACAGCTTGTGCAGAGCAGAAAAGGAAAACCAAGGAAATCTGTGTGATTGTTTCTAATCTGGTTCCATTTTTACAAAATTTCAAAAGCCCCGCTCTTACCTTCTGCCTGATAAAATCAAAAAAGTTGCTTTAAACAGAGTTTTTATGGGTGATTTTGGATGGCTATTGCAAGAATTTGTTTTGCATAAAGTTTGAGAAGCCTTCAAAGTTTTTGAGACCTTAACAGCTTGAGGAGAAAGAATATTTGATCTAWATTCAGCAGTTTCTCCATGGAAAAATCCCTGCTCAGAAAAGTCTCTCTGGCTTTGCAGTGCAGCAGAGGACAGTGCCTTGCTCTCACGCTGAAGTAATGCCTCCGGAAGACATACTTCCCAAAAGCTTTTGCTAGGCCTGAAGACACATAGGAAATGTGGTGGGAGCCTGTCCTCCTCCCCAGGAATGCAAGGCATTGCTCTGTCTGTAAACGTGGGGCACTTGCTGGTGAACATAGGAGACCAGCTGCTGGCAAATCTCTCTCTGCACCAGCTGCACGGGGGGTCTGCAGGAGTGACAGATTTCAGAAGGACAAGTGCCCAATTTATGAATGGCTGCTGTGCTTGCAATGTGCTTCTGTTTTGTCCAGACATCCAGTGCCTTGTAGCGTGGTGGTGCCTGGAGACTGCCATAGGCTCAGCCACCTGGTCCCACCAACTTGCTTGAAAGCAGCCGATCACATCAGCTATTAAGCTGGGGATGTCGCAGCCGCTATCTGGCCCTGACGGTGCTGCATACATACTGGGAGTTAAGCTTATCCCCAAACTGGAGGAATTTTTTTTAGCAAGGCAGCCTGCAGATGGATGCCTGAGCCAGCAAGGCAAGTGGCGGCTCCCCTCCCCGCTGGTGTTTGGGGCATGCCAGGGAGTGCAGCAGCAAGCCTCCTCCATGCTCAGGCATCTCTCTGGCCYCTGCTTGGCTCCGGTTACAGTGTCTGAGGAGGAGCGGCTGGTGTTCGAAGGCACAGGAATGCTCTGGGGCAACTGCTGTTTCTAAACTCTGACCAGGCTGTGCACAGAGCTGGGGAAGCCTTTCCCTGGCCCTCTGTGTGCAGGTTTCCAGCTGGTGCTTGCCTGTAGCTCCCTTTTGCTGCAGGCTGGAGATTGCAGCAGGGACTAGTCCCCGAGCTAGTGCTGCATTAGCCCCTGGCAGGAGGCAGGTAGCCTCATGGATACAAGTGCAATGAGCAATAGAGAGTTTAAGCTTAAGAGCAGGAAAAGTCTTTCACTGAGGCACTGCACAGCTATAGAAATTGCAATTTTCTCTGGCAGATGACAGCTAGGAATGGCAATCAGCTGCAGAGGCCATGGGGGGACATCACAGGGCTTCTTGGAAATGATACRCTTGCATTTCCTAGAAAGAATTGCAGTGATGGCTATTCACAGGATATTAGGAAAATCTACTTACCAGTTAGCTGTGTTAATGACCATGGAGGCCTCCTGAAGGTCACATGTGCGGAGCAGCACTTGGGAAGAGCAGGATTGCCCTGGACGAACTGCGAATTGCACATGGAAAAACTACAAGGAAGATCAGTGCTATTTGTGGTCTGTAGGATGAGAACCTCACCTCTATCCAAACCAGAGCTGCCAATGGCAGCAATGCAGAAGTGAATGAGAGGGTGAAGGAGGTAAGAGGTATGGGCAGTAAGGATGGAGAAGGTATACATCAGAGGCAATGCGAAGTAAGGGACCTCAGTGAGGAAAGGTGGAGGATCAAGCCTAATCAAGGCGGTTTTCTGGGCTACAGGGATGATTGTTCTCCATGCCTGAGATAAGAGCAGGACAGGAAAAGTTATCTGACTCTATGGCCCCAGCCCTGTCTGGTTACAGCAGAGTAAGTCCAAGCATATAAGGGGCCAGGGACCAAAAGTGCAGACAGGAGAGAAAAGCAAATAACATGTGGGGAGGAGGTTTGGTATGTGCTGCTTTAGCTCGTTCTGGTCAAAGGCTTTCTGAATCAGCCAAAATTGGGGCTAATTCTTGCTGATGAGTCTTTGCTCCCTGTCRTCTCACTCCTGCTACAAGACCTTCATGGGAATAGATGTAAGCTGGGCTTGGGCTTTGCTGCAGGTTGCCAGTGCCTCTGCATGGTGCAAATAGGAGAGTCCTCACTATGGAGATTAAAAGGCTCCTACCCAACCTTGAAATCTGTGGATGGGCAACTGGTAAATAACCAAATTAGTTAGTGCCCTGTCCCTGCCTTCTCAGAACTTGTGAGCCATTGGGTCTAGACCTTTTGGATATTCCTAGATAGCCATTGCTGGATCATTTCCAGCACATCCCATGAATCTAGCCACTGTTCCCACCATCTTCAGGAGTGTTAGGGCTGACATGGAGACTTTGGAAGCTGGAGGTGCCAGCCTCCCTCATTCAGCAGAACATAATGTCAGTAAGGGCATTTGCATGAAATGAGCTTCAGGTTCCTACCTTGGGCTTTGAACAACTGTTGAACACATTTATTTAAGTTGGGATATGACCTGATCATTGAAACTTGTATCCTATGTCCTTAGGGTCAGCTTATCTGTGCTGGGAGCCCTGTCTGAAATACAAGAATCAATGGTGGGCTGCTTGCTTGAGCAGTTTTCAACCTGAGAAACAGACAACTTTTATTCTGAGTTAGAGCTGCTGTCAGTGAGAGATGAGGACTGTGGCTAGCTCTCATCAGTGTGGGGCATTCTGGTGATCCACCACTGCCTATGATGGGGGAGGATGTGGCTGTATGCCTAGCACGCTGGCCAAGCAGTCACACACATCATGATGTCATTCTACTGAAAAGGCAGGTGACATCTGTTGTCAAGTGACATTTGTGGGACACCAAGCTGGCTGTGATGCAATCAAGGTTGCTTCTGTTCAATGGAAACTTTGGAATCAGTTTACAGACTGACCCTTAGTGAAATGTTGTTAGCTCCACAGACGGGTGAATGCCTGTTTTCTAACCTTAGGCTTAATCTCATCAAAACATGCCTCTTCGTATAAAAGTGACAGTGCGCTCACCTTCTGCTTTGAGCCAGTGTTACAGGAGACGATCGCGTGATCCACTGCCCTCTGTTCAGGAATGAAGTGCTGAGATTTTTTTCTCAAAAATAGCCCTATTCCTAGGAGCGATAAAAGATTTGGATAAGCGCATCTTGTTTCCAATCACAATACTTTTCTGCTGTGTGATTTAAAGAGTGGAATGAGCCCAGAATAACGTATATCCTACTCTGCCAGAGCTTTTCCTTTTACTATTGATTCCTTATCCCTGCAAGACCAAGCTTGTGCTGTTGTTCGTAATGTCCCACGCACTAACATACTGCTTCCTCTCCAGGATACCCACAGCCAGAAGTGACCTGGTATAAGGATGATGAAGAAATGGACCGCTACTGTGGTTTACCCAAGTATGAAATTTTCCGTCATGGAAATCGCCACACCCTGCAGCTGTATAAGTGAGTAAAAAAAAATGGAGAGTAGTGGATTTGCTGATGGGAGCTTTGAGTGTGTTTTCTTTACTTGGAGAAGTTGGCTGTCAGCAATGTTCCCCCTCCAGGGCCAGTGCTAGCTCCCATTGCCATGTAGCTATGCAGACAAGGCTGTCAGCTTCTTTTAGCTTTGAATGAAGGCTGCATTTGTGGGGAACCAAGTACACTATGTCCCCAGCAGTTTGTCTCCTGAATTTCAGATGACACACTCTGAAAGTGCAGGATATTGGTATTGCTAATAGTTTGGTGATCCTAGAGCATGGTGCTAATAATGCCGAGGTCATGGGTTTGATCCTCATATGGGCCACTCGTTTGGGTTTGACTAGATGATCTCCAGAGGTCCATTCCAACCTTACCAGTTCTGTGATTCTGTGATCCTTGCAATTCTAGCTTGGGCTTTTCTGCTACCCCAGGCACACTCCAGATTTTCATGAGTGTCTAGCTGATCTGTTGCAGCAGTAGGGAGTTCCTTGGGTAAGGAGTCCTGGAGGGGTGAAGTGGAAGTGGTGTGGATGTGCTTGCATCTGTGAAGCAGGGCGGGAAGGCTTTGGCAAGGCAACAGGGTGGAGTAAAAATAGAAATGTAAGAATCAAACTTAGCCAGTGGAAAGCTGAGTGGGGAAGGTCTTACAGAGGGATGTGGCTGACAGCACTCAGAATGCCTGGTGCTAGCTGTTACTCTTTCATCACAGCCCTCTGCTGTCAGTGTTACAGCCCAGGGGGAACAGAGCACTGATTTATGTCCATCTTGCTTATCTGTTAGTGCTGAGAACAAGTAGAGGCCTGTGAGGGAGGCCAGTCCCAGCTACAGGTCTTCAGATCTACTGCAGGTACCTCAGGGCAATACCTTCATCTTCTGGACACTCTTGAGCAAGAAGGGGGAGAGCATGCATGTGTCTGTGTGCAGCTGTAGTGCCTTGGGGAGGGAGGAAGGGTTGGTCTCATGCAGAGTTTTTGGTTTCCAGGTGCAGAGAGGAAGATGCAGGTATTTACCAGGCCTCAGCTAGAAATAACAAAGGCATTGTATCCTGCTCTGGTGTGCTGGAAGTGGGAACCATGACGGAGTTCAAAATCCATCAGAAGTGGTTTGCCAAAATTAAAAGAAAAGCTGAGGAAAAGCTGCGAGAGATAGAACAGGGCAAGAAACGAGGGAAAGAAAATGTGGAGGTGGAGAAGTTGCAGAGGATGAGCCCCGATCGGCTCCAGAGAAAGCGGAGGCTGACTAGGGATCTGCATTTCTGGTCAGGAACCTCCTCACGGGAGAAAGAAGATGTGGTAAAAGTACACGTTGCTGATTCTCAGTCCAGATTACATGAGGATATTGCTGAGCCAAAGGAATCATCTGTAAATGCAATGACTGGCTTTTCAAACAAATTGATAACACCTTTGAAAGCAGAAGTGACTGCCAATGGAGATGTCTCTTTGGAAAGTGGGGAGGAGAATGGGAGCAGCTTTCTTGCATACATCTATGAGACAGTGGAGGACCTAAAAGCCAAACCCATGGCCAAAGACTCTGCTGCTAAAAAGAAGAAAAAGGTAATGGAAGCTCCAGCTGCAAAACAGGAAGTTTTAAAGAAAGAAGAAAGTGGAAGAGCTAAGGTGAACCCCTCATCAAATCCAAGGTTTGCCCCTCCTGTCCCCTTGCGCAAGAACACACGTTTGAGGGTGGCAAATGATCAAGAGGTGGAAAATACTCCAAAA
Source organism: Rhea americana (assembly GCF_003343005.1). Classification (NCBI taxonomy): domain Eukaryota; kingdom Metazoa; phylum Chordata; class Aves; order Rheiformes; family Rheidae; genus Rhea; species Rhea americana. The sequence continues at coordinate 165,542 of NW_028185794.1, read as the reverse complement.
ATCAAAGAATCTGGAAAACCTACGAATCAGGATGCTAAAACTAATGGGTATCAACAGGGCTTGCCACCTTCCAAGGGTGACATGCACTTTTCTTTGAAAGAGATGTATTTCAATAATCAAATGAAAGCCCCAGGGGGGAAGAAGGAGGCTGGAGCTGTGGAAGAAGCTGTGAATGAGGCTGTGCTGCAGCCTGTGGACRCCAGCAGGCAGGCAGAGAGTATTTCATCTTCCTCAGAAGTATCAAAGACAGGACATGCCTCATCTGAGGGACAGAAAGGTCAGCATAAAGAACTGAAGTCAAAGGAAAACAAAGCCGCTGATCCACAGGTAACTAGACCAGATAGTAGCCAACAGGGGGATTGCGACCAGGAAATATTTGTGCTGCCAGACACAATTGCGTTGATTGTGCTGCCAACCCTGGGATGCTACATGGTCCTCAAGGGACCTGCTGCCGAGACTCTCCTCTGGCAAAAGCACCTCCAAAAAAAGGCTTGCTGGGCTGTGTGTGCCTGAATAGCAGGGCTTCCGTCTGAACACCCCATCTCTGAGTAAATGTCAAATGAGGTGGTGAGGGGAGATGTACGTCAGGGACCTTCAGCTGAACAGCTGGTCTCTGAACAGGCTGGCGGGTGTTGTAAGCTCTCCTATTTAATCGGCAGGCTGACCTCATGCAAGATGTTTCCAAATCAGTTAAGCAGCGAGCACTGAATGACTATTTATAGCTGGGGGTGGATGCCTTGTGCGTACGATGCGCAACAAGACTGATGACATCTGTTCAGTTTAGAATTTGAGCCTGAGCTTCAGCCTGACGCATTTAATGAGCCCCCTATGCAAATGAGTGCAGCATGCCAGGTATGCCACGTGAGCGCTGCTAGGCAGGGCTTTGAATTTTGTTTACAGTTCAACATGTATACAGTAGATCTGGGCTTTTTTTTTTTTTTTTTTTTTTTTTTTTTTTTTTTTTTTTTTTTTTTTTTTTTTTTTTTTTGGCTCTTCAACTGTTGGAAAAGGGCTGCTGCAAGACTCATTGTGGGGATGCAGAGCCAGAGTGCTGCACCTGCTCCTGACTCTCTCTCATCAATGTCTATTTTTGTCACTTAACCTGAAGCATTTTCCATGAAAATACTAGACTGGAAGCTACCAGCCTTTTTGCCCCTCCCGGCTCTTCTTTTTCCTTTTTTCTTTTTGTCAGTGACCCCTGCTGTGGTAAAGGATTCTCCGAGTCCGATTTGCAGGTGCTGTCAGGAACTGACATTTGAACAATGGTAGGTGCACGCTTTCAATAAAGACCAAAGCTATTAGAGGAGCACTCAAGGCACAGAACCTCTCTCTTGTGGATCACTCCCTTGGCAGGTAACACAGTACTTCAGGATAYGAAAACATCCACAGTGTGAGAGGTGGGACTAAAGGGGGTGCTCCAGTGAAAGAATTTCCTCTCTTTCTCTTTTAGATTTCTTTGTAGGTGCACAGCCACCGGTAGGCGCACGAGTTATTGGTAAGAAACCTGCTGTGTTTTACAGTGAACCAAGTGTGTCTGGGTGCTGGACTCATTGCAGTGTAGCACTCTGAAYGCATCTTTAACATGACCCATCAGCATCAAACATTGTTGCATAAATTATTGCTGAGCATGCAAGACTATGCAAAAGCAATTCTTCTCTCTTGCATTTTCATGACCCTTGCTCTTAAGGAGAGTCGGACTTGTTGGTATACAGCAGCCAGGCTAGGGCTGCCATTCCTAAGCCTGGAACTTGTATGAAGGTTTTTTCTTCTTAGAAAAAGCACTCATAGAGGGAAATGTTAACTTGTCAGTTAGCATGCTTTGTTGTAGACAAAAGCAGTCAGGCATATGTATCACCAAATTAGCCATTTTTAAAGCTGGCTTCAACTGCATTTGAGAATATTTACACCATGCAGTACAAGAGTTGCTTGGCTTTTTTKTATTTAATCTTTTCCCCAACCAGAAAGGCTCATAGCATAGGTGTTTTCCTGGCTTTGGTACCAACTTGACCTTGTGTTCAAGACTTCTCTTTTGATCTGGGTTTATCTATTGCAGAAGGTCTCTGCAAAATGCCAGGGTCTAAATTTCCTCATGCACAAGGGCAGAGTTGAAACTGGGTTTGGATCAAGATCCCTCTTGCAGTAGTTCTCGTACAATTTTGAAATTAATCTTTTAATTCCATTTCTTCTTTATGCCCCTTGTCTGGCTGTTTCACAGTTACTTTAGGACAGATGCTGTGGTCCTCTAGAAACCTTTTCTGAATAAGCTTTAGTTCCTGCACCCATGCTAAGCAAATTTGCCTTCAACGCTAAGTCCTTTTCAGCTCAAGAGATGTTCTCATTAAGCAGCACCGTCATACAGGGATAGCTCTATGTATTGAACCATTTCTATGAAGCACTAGCCTTTTCTGTCTTCTCTTCCTTTGGGTGCTGTGGTGTTAAGCTGCTTTTCTCTGGCCAGAGGGGCCAAGGCCTGGACGTGCCGTTAGGTTGGGCAGTGTCTACACCCATCCCTTTCCATGCCACTGAGGACCAAACACTGCAGTAAACCCCTGGGTGTTTTCGTTGCATGAAGCCCATCTTTCTGCGTCATTCCTTCACTAAAGAAAACCTTTGAAACCTGGGCACTGGGATGCTCAATGCTGTGGCACTGAGCCCTTCAAAGCGGCTTGGGTTATGTGACTCCAGGGGAGTAGCAGTGGGTAAATGTGGGCTGCCTATCCAGCCATATGAACTGGAGCCCTCTTGTGCCTGTCCTGTGTGCAGAGAAGCCACTCAGCCTTTGGGGTTCCTTGAGYCTGCCAAGGAGGCAGACTTGAATTTTATGTGTAGGAATGGCCTCTTAATACCAGTCCCTCCCATCCCCATCCTTAGTATTCACATAGTTGTCATAACAGATGCTTGGAGAAGTGCTTGCTGAGAGTTTTCCTGTTTTCTCCAAGCACTTGAGCTAAGCTTATGTGCCAGGAAAATAGAAGGCCTGCGTGCCACAGCGCACTTATCCCATGAACCCCATTTTGGTGACATAAAGCATAAGACAGAGATCTTTAGGAGAAAAACTTTAGCAGCAGGTCCTCTGGGATGTTCTGCCTTGCAGCTGCTCTTGCTTAGGGGAAGGGGAGCCTTTTCCATGCATGCATCACTCCTGGTGCGGTTGTCCCAAAGTTGCTAGCTGAGCATCTGTCAAGTACAACATGTATGATCAGTATCACTGCCTCTCCTGAGCTTTACCCTACAAAAATACGTAGTGCCCCTTGGCTGGATGATTTCACCATATCTTCTTGGGATGAAGCTCGGTTGTCACAGTGGGTAGCTCATTGAAATGTCTGCTGGGATGCAGCTGTAGTCGGAATCATTTGAGCTTCCAGAACGTCAAAGAAACAGGATGGTAGAATAGTACAGATAACGTTATGGTGTGCAGTTTCACTATAAATCATTTGGGCAGCCTCATCCAGATACTATGTGACATGCTGATCGTACCATCTCAAGATGAAGATTGCAGATATATTCTAGCAGGAAGACTGAGTCTTAAAAAAGAGCAAGAAAATTATACAAGGCCTCAGCAGTGGCTGGTGAAAACAGGGAAAATTTTGCTGCTTGGGAAGGAGCCATGTAGGAGGGGATAGAATTAAAAGCCATTGACTTTTGGGAAGGTAGATCAGCCTGCCCTGTTGTGCACAACCAAGATGTTGGAAAGCAACAGAACTGGAGGTGCTTAAATAAAAAGCTGTTTTATGCCATATGACAGCAAGCTGTGGGACTCACTACCACAGATGCTGGTAAAGCCACGAGGGACTTGATGTTACATGAATTTTGGAGATACCAGGTTAGACTAAGTGAGACTTAAGATTCAAATAGAGGCCAACCACTGTGATTTAGTATAAGGGAGCCATAAGCACCACTGCATGGAAGCAGGCAGTAAAATAGTGTTCAATTTCCATTTTTACTTTTTTTTTTTTTTACTAGGTTGCAGTAACAGTGGGACAGTCTGCTAGTGACTTCGAACATCCAGTGTCTGGTCCAATGGTAGACACTGGTCAGCAAGCCAACAAGTGTGAGGAGTTCAGGAAAGAGACGCCCATCTGCCAGGAGACCAAGGAGTCTGGAAAAAGGACAAACCCTAGGCTGAGACCTCAGGAACCACCAAGGCCACCAGCATCTGCTCCTGACCACACACAGCATAGCAAGGAGCATCCTCCTTCTTGGAAACAAGCAGAAGGACATTCCCAGACTCTCGAAGATGGAGAGACCCAACAAAGACTGTCAAATCAAGAGAACAAGAGCCAAGTTGAAAAAGAGCCATTAATAAACCAATTGAGTCCTCCAATGCCTGGAGATAATATTCCTCTTGAGCAAAGTGCCCATCTGACGGCAATAAAGCATGAGGAGAGCAAAGAGGCAGGAGCACAGCTGCCGGGGAGCCAGCCCCAGGCAGAAGCAGAAGGGAGCTGTGCAGCAGAGCCATCTCCTGCGGTTGCAGGCGGGGAGGTGGGAGGGACGCCTTTGGTCCTTCAGGAGACTGAAATGTCAGCTCCTGTTTCAGTCCAAGCTTCCAAGGAAGAGCCACTTCCTGCTCCTGCAGCAGGGATGTTGGAACTTCAGGAAGCACCTACTACAGCTCACAGCACCCCAGAGAAAGAGACTGCAGTAGGGGGAATCCCGTCAGGAGCCCAGCTGCTGCCAGATGTGAGCAAAGAAGTGGAAATCAAAACGGCAGATGAATTTGCCTTGCAGGAGAAGCTTCCAKTGAGGTCTTCAGGGGAGGAGAGTGCCAAACCAGTGCCCCTCGGACCTCAAAGGAAGGAAGGAAGAGAGCAAAGAGCTGCAGCTCCAATCCAGGAGCCAGCAGCACCTTCAGGCACTTCTGAAGGAAGCACCGAGGTCCAGCCACAAGTGCCACTGGTTCTGCCGAGTCCTGAGAGACCTCAGGAGGTGCCTTTGGAGGAGAAGATGCAACACAAAAACCTTGTGTCTTCCTTGAAGAACTACCTACTGCTGCTTTTAAAAATGTCAGATAGCAGTAAGGATGTCATGAAAGATGACACTGACCGCAATGAAGAGGAGCAGCCTGCTGTGGAGGAAGCAGAACTCCCAGAAATTGGCATTGCAGGCCTGAGCCCCCGAACCTCAAGGAGAGTTTTGGAGAAGGTGCAAAACAATCAGCTCTTCCAGACAGCAGAAAACTTACTTCTGACTCCCAGGACATCCAGGCGGATCACGGGTATGATCAATGAGGAATTCGTTACCAGCAAGGAGATGCTGGCTTGCAGGCCTGTGCCACCAAAAAGACGTACCAAGATAGCTCCTGAGGTGGAAGGGCCACCCCAAYTCTCTGTGCCCTCTATTGTAGTGGGCAGCATGCCAGTGTTAGGAGCAGAACAACCTCCTAATAATATTTCTGATTTGCATCCAGTGAGCTGTGAGAAAGAGAGCGCTAGTGACCCTCTTGCGATGCTACCTTGTGCCACCCCAGAGGAGCTTGCTTCTGGAGCGCGACGCAAAATATACCTGCCAAAACCCAAGCAGGTGGTGGAGGAAGAGGATGCAACCCCAGAGAGCCAAGGACATTTGAAAAGTCCTACTGTTTCACCACGGCAATCCAGGAAGAATGCAGCCCTATTGCAAACCCATGTCTTGGCTCCGTCCCCCCCTGCAGAGCAGCGCTCACCAACCCTCATGAGAAAGATGGCCATGTTGGAGGTCCCTAAGCTGTATGAGGAGCCCACAGGTGACAACAGTAGTGACCATGAAGTCCCAGAAGATGCTAAGCCAGAAGTACAGCTGGCAGAGTCCAAGAAAGAAAATAACCCATTTAAAGGTAAGAAAAGAAGTAATTTTCATCTCTGGACCCTGAAGTAGCCAGATGAGCTATGCTGTAGTAGCATGTTTCCCTGTTGCCTACAAAGGGAGCCTGGCCAACCGACGTGGTCTTCTGGCAGAGCCCTCTGTGACAGCCACCTGAGGCCATGCGAGTTTTGTGCATTGGCAGGATTTTCAGCATCAGTTTTTAGCTGTTGGAAAGCCAAAAGTCCGCCCCAAATATTTTCAGAGTGAGATGTAGCCAGGTAAGATGGGCTGGAGAGAGCGCTTTTGTGTGAAGCACAGAAGAAGCATGAGCATGACCACTGCAGAGAAACCACTAGGTTCTACTGTGCCCTGCTGGGGTTAGTGCAGAGAAGGCAGAGGAAGGCCAGAGAAGATAGTGCTGATACTGGCTGTCAACACAGCCTGGGTTTCACTGTCCAAAGTAGTTTCATAATGCTCTTGTTCTTGGACTGCCTGTCTCAGTCCTTGCCATGTAGGTGTGAGCAGGGTGCATACTCCTTTTCCACTTCCATGATCTATGTTAGTTTGATCCCTGGTGACACTGAATCAGAAGAGGGACAGTCTGGATGCTGGGATGCTTGCAGGAGGCAGGCAATATGCTCGCGGAAATCAGTATTTTCACAAGGGTAGGATTAACCTTGACAAATCCTTACTTCAGGGAGTAAATGTTTCCTTCTACATTTCCTTCTACATTCCTTGTTTTTCTGCATTGCCTCTTGTTGAGTCCAATTAGGTAGTACCATGCTGCACTGCTGAATTCATTTGTACTACTTTTATTCCATTGTATTTATCCAAACAGAGCTCTGAGACCTTCCTTGTGAAGAGTGTGTTGATGTACATGTGGTACCCAACACATAAGTCCTAAGCAGCAGTGCTGGGGCTGGCTGGCTTGTCTCCAGAGCTGCAACCAGCATTGTGTATCTCACCATCGGTCTCTTTGCACCCTGTCGTTAGCTCCACAGGTGATTCGTAAGATCAGGGCAGAACAATTTTCCGATGCATCAGGAAACCTGAAACTTTGGTGCCAGTTCTTCAATATTTTGAGCGATTCTAAGCTGATGTGGTACAAGGACGAGATCCCTGTAGCAGAAACTCGAAGGAGGTAACCTGCCAGCTCTGCTTTATTTTAGTCTTTGTGCATGTTAAATACAGCTCTGGCCCTCATGCCTATTGGGGTGAAGGTGCCTCTTCTGTTAAGGCTGCATGGGAAGYGCATTGCATGGCACAGGACGTTGTGAACTCTATAATGGCAGTGCCCTGGGAGGGAAGGCTTGCCTGGATGTGGAATGGCTGCCCTACTTGTCCTGTTGATACTCCATCCAAAGTCTGGCTGTGATTTGGGGGCTGATGCTTTGAATAGCAAAGCTCTGAGGAGGGCAGAGGTTGAAGCCGAGCCTGGGGAGGGCAGGGAAAGTACTGTGCGCATCTCAGAGTTTAAGAGCTGGGTGTGAGATAAAAACTRGGACCCCTAGTGATATATGTGATGCTGGTGGCAGTGCCTGGAGGGTCTACTTGCTGCACCCTCGCAGGCACATCCATACAAGCAACTCTGGTAAGTGTCAATGGAGAAAAACAAGTTCCGGCCATGCCCTCTCCACCTTTGGCATGGCCCTTGTGCTTGGAGAGCATTTTCAGACTTCTGGGTGGCATACTGTGTTCTGGATATTCCTTTGAATATAATAGGGAAAGCTCTTTGTTCTCAAGCCTAGGCAAGCAATGACTTGTGTAGTAACATCATCCACATTGGATGGGATTTGCCTAATACATCTGAAAGTCACCTGAGCTCCCTTTATAGTGAGCAGGTAGAAAGAGGTGCATTTGGGGCACAAACTGTCCCCTGCAGCAGATACTTGAACTGGGGCAGATGGAGGAGCAACCATTTCCTTCTGTCTGAACAGGGAATGCAGCCAGCTCAGCCAGCAAGACTCAGGGGGAGGCTCCCACCTCTTCCCTGTGCAGTTCGTCATCGTCTTTGGCTAAGAGGAATTGCCAGCCCAAAGCTTGGTGCTACAGACTGGAGCAGATCAACAGCCTGCTGATATAAAGCTCATGCTCTACCAATCCTTTGGAGAGAGAAAGGCTGCGGGATGGGAAGTAGYATCTGCCCTTGCTCATGAATTGGTTGAAATGTAGCAGGAAGCTTTACACCTCTGTGCCTGTTTGGCTTCCAGCGATGCTATCCAGACAAGGATTTAGTAGCCCAAGTACGGCCTTGATCTCAGCCATGCTCAGAGACTAGTTCCTTTACTGGGTATGAGTGTGGGGTTGCAGCTCAGCTGCAGCCAGGATTTACTGTGAAGACATGCATCTCTGTACTGCAGGGCAGACCTCCTAATGCCATGATGTGCTGGGGGAACAGCTGGGACCCTGCTGCCTTCCCACATGCCCTTGGGCTAGCTGGGAAGTGAAGTTCCTTTTCTCAGCAGGGTTTGCTTTCTTTCTAGCCCTTTTGCAATTTGCTGGAGACTGTGGTGACCATGAAAGTGTACTAGCCTATGATAGGGCTGACATGATGTTTTGATTACTTGCAGTGCTGGTGACGAGGGCCAGGCAGCCTTGGCTATTGTGCAGGCATCCCAGAAGGACTGTGGGGTCTACCGGTGCGTGATAAGCAATGAGTACGGCACTGACTCCACTGATTTTCTGCTCAGCCCAGAAGGTGAGAAATCCTTAGCAGCCTGGGCAGCTCTCTTAGCTACCTGGATGTACAATGGGATGGCACAGAGGGGCCTGGAAAAGGCTTGGTGGTGGGTCATGGAGAGGGAACTCTGCAAGCCCTGTAATACCACCTCTCCAAGGTGTGCTCCACCTCCGAGCAGCAAATCTCACCTTGGGATCAGTTCTCCTTGGGACAGTGTAGAGGCAAGCCTGGTGGGAGTGGGCATAGATTTGGGCTGGGTGGCCTGGGTTTAGCATCAGGGAGAAGGCAACCCAAATGATTGTGGGATGCACTCTGAGCCTGGACAAGAGCACTGCAAGGGTGTGAAGGGCCTGAACTCTGCAGAGGAGGGAGTGACATCYGGTTGGACCATGGTGCTGTTCTCTGCAGAGTGCCCATCAGTTAGTTCTGACTCAGAAGTACTCTCTTTTTGGGGTCCCATTGAGATGCCAAGCCCAGGCCTTGAGTAGAGCAGAAGATGCTTTCCAAGGCAGACTTGCCCGTATTAATTTGAGTGATTCAGGACATCTTTTTTTGTGATCCCTTCACATAAAATTGCATGGGCAATGGGGCTGGGTGGCATCCTGACAGGACCCTGACTGCTCTCCTGCCTTGTGTCTCCTGCAGTTCTTTCAGGATTTATCTTGCGGGAAGAGATTGAAGGTAAGGGCAATCTGCTGATGAGCTATGAGTGCTGCTGCAGCCACCACCTCTTGCTGCGTGGATGCAGGCAGCTCAGTGGCAGGGGCAAGGCATGCCTGCTGTGTCCCTGCTCACCAGCTCTTCCCTCCATCAGTTGGTGAGGAGATCGAGATGACACCCATGGTGTTTGCAAAAGGCTTGGCTGACTCAGGCTACTGGGGGGATAAGTTCTTCGGGCGTGTTGTGAGTGAGGACATGGAAGTGGGTGCCGGCTTCCTGCGCAAAGCCTGCCGCGCCAGGGCCATCTATGGCCTGGAGCCTGTCTTTGAGTCTGGTCGGACCTGCGTCATCAAAGTGCACAATTTCATTGTCTTTGGGACCAAGAATGAGAACAGCCTCATCGAGAAGAACTATGATATCACCATCCAGGTGGGCACAGCAGCTTCCCACTCTTGTGGGGCAATCTGGGGCTCTGGGTGCCCTCTGCTTTCCTCCTGCACTCCTTCCTTGTCTGTATGAGCCACAGTCCTCAGCTCTGCTTCCAATTTCTTTATTTCCTTAAACTTTTCAAATGCTCTGGATGGGCTGAGCCTTGTCCCAGCAGGGCTGGCACTGTACTTGTTGTTCCTGGCTTCAGCTCTTCTCCCTGAGCAGCACAGAGTTGCTTGTAGGATTCCTGTCACTTGTCATTCATCTGCCAGGACAGGGAACAGACTGGTAGTGCTACCACAGGATGCCTTGTGAGGTGGGGAGTCCCAGGGAGGTTTGGGCACTGGCTGCCTAGCTGATGTGAAGCAGGAAAAGGCTCTGACTCTTTTGCTTGAATCCCCAGGAATGTAAAATCCAGAACTCCAGTCGAGAGTACTGCAAAATCTTTGCTGCTGAGGCACGAGCTGTCCCCGATTTTGGAGCAGTGCCTGAGTAAGTAGGGTATTGTGATGCTCTGTTGGCCTGGTAGCAGGGTGAAGCAGCTGGATGATAGGGAGGGTTCCCCATGGGAGCTGGGGAGATCCCAAAGGGTGGTGCGCTCTTCTCCCATCCTACTGCGCATCAAGCCCAAGGGAGGAACCCAATACCTAGGCATGTTAAGGAAGTCGAACCCAGGGAAGTTGTGGGAGGTTGAAGAACTGTGCCAGGGACTGGCAGGCTGATTTCTGACTCTGGCAGATGTGCTGGAGCTTGGCTTGGGGAGCAGAGTGGGAGAGGTGGAAGAGAAGGCTGTGCTTGCAAATGGCTGGTGTAAGTCTCCACTTGATGAGATGGGAGAGCTTGTGAGCTGGTGCCAACCCCAACTGTGTTGTGCTGTGCAGGATAATACCTCTGTACCTGATTTACCGGCCGGCTAACAACATCCCCTATGCCACGGTGGAGGAGGATCTGGGGGGGCCCTGCGAGCAGTACTGTGTCACCGAGAGAGATGGCAGCCTGGTGRCAAGGGGCACCTCAGAGATTGTGCTCAAGTGCTGCACCTTCCAGCATTGGGTCTACCAGTGGACGAATGGAAACATCCTTGTGACTGACATGGAAGGTAATGGGATCTCCTGCCTGATTCRTGTGGCTCCTCCCCACACTGTGACTTGTGAAAGGAGGAGGAAAAGCCCCAGCTTAGGCCTCTGTGCCATAATCAGGTCATCCCTGCTCCAGGGGCGATGGGCCTGCCTTTGGCACTGGTGCTGAGCATCCTTGTCTGGGCTGAGACCAGTTGTTCTCTGTTTCATTACAGGGGTGGGATGGAAGATGACCAACGTGAGGATAGCTACCAATCTGAAAGGGTAAGTGACCCTCCAGCTGCTGTCTCACAGCAGCCCAAGCAGTCTGTAGCTCTGCTGCTTGCGTTGCAAAAGAAACAGTGCGGCGGTGAGCACAGCTGGGCTCCATCTTCGCTAGCCAGTGTCCAGGAGCTCTGCAAGGCTGGACCCAGTTATCTCGAGTCACTCCTGGCTGGTGGGCCAGAAGAAAGAGCTACTGGCACTGGAGAATAAAGGCAAGTGGGAGGTCTTGCGTGAGTCAGGGCTGAGTGTGACTGTATTGACAGGTACCAGGGGCTGAAGGAAAGCTGCTTCCCATCCCTGTTGGAGCAATTTGCAGCTACTCACCAGTGCAACCACTACTGCACCATCCTCGGCCTGAAGACTCTGGAGCCAGCCAAGCCCAAGGGCTCCAAGAGCCCCTCCATGGGCAGGAAGTCTGCCCAGTCCAGCCCTCAGCTTCCAAAGAAGGGCCTGGCAAGTCCCCAGGGCACCCGCAAGGCTGCTGTGAGCCCCAAGAGCTCCCGGAAAGCGGGAGAATTGGGGGAGGCCCAGGCAGCCTCCAAACTCRGATCTGGAGAGACCGGCCACCCTCAGTAGCTAGAGCCGCCTCCKCTGGGACTCTCTGCTCCGGCCCTGAGCAAAAGCAGCCAGAAGGCAGTGTGCACCTGCGCACCCCATTGGGAAGGGGGAGACCTCAGTTGGCAGCCGCTGTCGCCACTCTCCTTCCTTCGGCTCCTGCTCTGGCTCGTAGCATTTGTGTTGTTTGTGGTGTGCTAGTGAAAGAGCGACCTGGCTGGATTCACAGCAGGGCCTGCAGAGCTGTGGGCATTACAGCGCTGGCCCACGGTTGCTGTCTTATTACCTCTTTAACATAAGCTACCACCAATGGTGGAGCCTGTGGGGCTGCCCTGTGTGGTGAGGCTTGCTTTCCTCTCTTGACTGTCCATTTAGCTTTCTTAAGCCCAGCGCTGGTGCCTTGCCCTTGTGTGCTCAAGGCAGGGGCCATCAGCCCTGCTCCCTTGGGCTTTGTCTGTGCCAAGCTGATCTACAAGGCCCCCTTCTGGCAGTGTCCCCAACGCTTGCCAAGGTGACTGGCAGCCTAGGCTGTTCTGCCTCGCAGCATCTTTGTCTTCCCCCAACACATGCCACTGCACATAACCCCCTTAGTGTCCTCCCTGTAGACAACGAGTCAAACCCTGCTGGCGCTTCATGTCAAGGATGCAAACCCAAACAGGGCCCACCTGGTCCCATTTGCCGTACAAAGCACTGGAAAAAGGCAACACGTATCGCTGCAGGTGATTTTAGTGGCAAGCTGCAGCTCTTGTGCTTCTTTGCTGCTTTTGTTTGGGGAACCTGTCATGTGGGATGATGCCGGTGTTGGTACCAGTGCTGGCGGCTGCATGGCAATAGGGGTTTGCTCCCTTGCCTCCCTCTGCACTCCTACCCTCTTCCTACACCCTGGGGCAAGCATCACAAGGTCCCTGGGGCATCCTGCCCTGTTACAGGGTGGATGCTGAGGCTGGGCTGRTGGTGCTGCCAGTGGGTGCCAGCCATGCCACAGTAAGGCTGCTCTACCTCACACAGGGCACCCAGGAGCTGGGGGAGGCCTCCCCTGCATGCTGAGGGCTGCTGTGCCACATATGGCCTTTTGGCCTGCTCCTTCAGCTTACTAAGTTCTTGACACCCCTTGCCTGTTTGCCATATGCAAACCCTGCCTGGCCATGTAACACTACCCAGACACCCTTACTTAGTTCCACCCCTGTAACGCCCTGTGTCATACCCCAGTGGAAGCAGCAGCTCCGCTGCCAGCTTGTCTGCCCTGTGCACCTGCAAAGGATGGTGCCGAGTGGACTTAAAGACTTCTGGCCATGGCAGGAGGCAGCAATGGATGGGCAGTGGTGCTCAGGCTGGAAAGTAAAGTGCCCTGAGTTGAATCAAGCCTCCGTCAAACCCATTAGCTCGTCAAGGTGCACAATAGCCAGCAGAATGTGGCAACTCGCAGCGTTTGCTGCAGTGACACTTGCTAAGAGCTCTTGTCCCAGATCTACCTGCTCCTGTCTCACTGTAGAGCCTCACATTTTCTAGGGCTCTGGAGAATGGGGTTTGGTATGTGATACCACCCTGTAAGAGTCATGAGGGCATTGATGTTCCATCCCAAATGTGGCTTCCAGCAGAGGAGGGAATGCATCAGGTCGGGAGTACGGCATGTTCTGGGGCCCTGGTGCTTGCTGTCAGGTCATTGTAAAATAACGATGTACATATGTGGCCGCAGTGGCAAACAGCTGTGCTCGAGTGCAATAAAGCAAGAAGGACTGGCCTGTTTCCCTCTGCTGTGGTCTGTACAGAAAAGATGCCGCGGCTCCCTGCTGGGGGTCTAGGGCCACCTCTGTGGCACCCAAATGGGGCAAGATGGTGTGGCTTGCGTTTGGGGAAGGATGGGGCTCTATCCTTATCCTCACCCCTTGGGGAGAAGAAGGTGGGTGGAACCAGTTCCTGGAGGTGGCATCTGGCAGAGGGTCATCTCGCAAGATCTGCAGCAAACATCAGCTGCAGGGAGCTCCAGTTGCAGAGTACAGCCTGAGCAAAGCATCCCACACCCTGTCCCCTACAGGAAAGCGCGGTTGAGTGCCAGAGAGCAACACAGAGGGCTCATGGTGAGTGCATGGTGATTTTCCTCATTTATTAGGGAGCTGTCCTCCCCATCTGCAAGGCCAATACCTCAGCGTGGGTTGCAAGGCTCACAGTACTATGTGGCATCACCAGGKCAGAGGAGAGAAGTACAGGTGCGTGGGTCTGTGCTGGGGATTTTTTTGCCTTTGGGTGTAGGCCTGGCAGATCCTGGTGCTTGCAGGCCTTTTACCACAGAGCAGGCATCTGCCTGCACCTTTGGGTGCTGCAACAAGGCTAGGCTCAGTCTGCACATGCTGTGTGGTTGTAGTGTCCACAGCACTGGATTAGGTACGGCATGGTCTCCTCCACCCCTGCCCAGGGATCCTTGAAGGAAAGGGTCCCATTCTCCTCAAGCAATGAGCTGGAAGAGGAGAGAGACATAGTCAGGGCAAGCTGCCCCCCTTCTTCACCTGCCACCTTGAAGCCAAGTATTTGAATCCTTATCCAGGCTGCCCATTCATCATGTCTTCCCAGCAGGAGAGCCACATTGCTGGGTGCCAGCCATGCTGTGGCACAGAGTTGTAGGATGTGAGGGTGAAGAAGATGGAATACCTGGACAAGCTGTAAGGTCCACCATCTGGCTGTGGCTGTGACCCTGACACATGTGGATCCCTAGATAGGGTCATACAGCATATGCCTCCTGTGGCCTGGCCATGCACCCACCTGGCAAAGAGCTGCTTGCAGCATGTGTATATGGCATAGCTGGTGGAGCTGAAGTTGGTGTTGCTGAGGAACGTCACGCAGTCACTCATCTCTGTTGGCACGTAAAGGAGGCCTGGGGGACAGGACCTTGTGGTTGGGGCTCTCGGACCATGCTTGCAAATCCTGTACCTGGACTTGGCTTGCAYGTCCCCTACACCCCCCACAAGCAGCTGCAGCTGTGACCCCAAGGAGCTCCTTGCAGTGCCACAGAACCCACMCTCAAAATATCCTGATCTCAGCCCTGGTGAGGGTGGGGGACCCCTGCAGAGCTAGGGGGAAGCAAAGGGGCATCTGGGAAGCCCTGGCAGAGCTGTGAGGAGAGCAGGGGCTTTTGGAAGCTCTAGCAAGGGGTTTTGGAAGCCCTAGCAGGGCCATGGGAAGGGCAGGCCAGCCATCCCCATCCTGTCACATGCATTTACAGGGGGTTTCACCCTTCTGCATGCCCCTTCCCAGCCCTTTCTTGACTCTCAGCTGCCCTCTGGGGCTGCACTGCAGTGAGCAAGGACCTACCTGCTAGGCAAGCGTTGAGCATGGAGACGCAGATGCCAGTGAGCAGGGCTCGCAGCACTATGGAGGCAAAGTCACCCTTGCGCTGGGGTACCATGGAGGCTGCGGGCAAAGCAGAGACTGGGCTCAGCTGGACCCTTGCCCTCACTCTGCCCTAGGTTAGGAGCAGCTGCAAAAGGGGATGCATCCCCGGGTTCCCTCTGCCATGTGAGGCTCTGTCCTGGGAACTGCTTCTCTAACATGGTGCCTTGGAGACATCACAATCTTTCCACCAGGGACTGACATGCTGTCTGCCAGCACTGGTGGAGGTGGGTGCTGGCAGAACACTGTGCATCCTGCACCCATCGGTGTTTGATCCAGTGCTGTCGGCATTGATTGTGCTGCCCTTTGTCCCTATGACTTGGTAGCACCTGGACTGGTGGGTTGTGCCATGGCCCTCACCTTTGAGTGAGGTGCAAAAATCACCCTTACCACCTCATGAGAGTCCCATTTTTTTTCTGTGTGCTGGCAGAGATGGACACAGTGGCTCACAGATGGCAAATGCCTCCTACCACAGCTGACTGTGTGCTCCCAATGCCTGGGATCCCACTGCCCCATGCTCAGGGACCCTGAACACTGGTTGCACTCAGGGACTCTAGATGTGGGTTGTACTCACTCAGGCCTCCCAGCATGATCCCGATGGAGCTGAGGTTGGCAAATCCACAGAGTGCAAAGGTGGTGATGCTCTCAGCTCGCTCCTGCAGGACACAGCAGCAAGGGATGGTCACCTCAGCACAGGAACAGCCCCAGTAGGCCCACAGCACCCAGAGATGAGCACTGTGATGTAGCTCCCAGCCCAGTTGGGCAGGATGGAGATGAGCCCCCCCCCCAACCTTGCCTTTTCTCCTCCAGACTTTTCTGGGAGCAAGGAGGCAGGTGTTGGGCTGCCTGCCTGTGGAACAGGCTGGGCTGAGAACAGAACGGGTATGGCAAGACCCTATAACACCATGATATGCCCCACTGGAGAGCAGGAGAAATGGAAAAGGACTTCACTGACTGCTTCAGATGACCATGTGCCCACCAAGTGAGCTGGACATTCAAGTCTAGCTGGCCAGAGCTGTCCTCCCATCCCAACACCATCATCCATTTGTGCCCATTTCACTAGGCACCATTCCCGCCCTGTGCCCGACAGGATGGCAGGTGCCTCTCACAGATATCCATTGCTTCCGGGTCCCATCCCACTCTTCCAGGCCTGACAGTCGGTTCTTCTTGTACGTGGCCAGCTGCTGGTATGCCACAAACTCGTTCAAGAAGATCTTGATCCCCAAGAGCTCAGCCACCAGCGGCGAGTCTGCCCAGTCTGCCCCCATGAGAAAGGCCACTGGCATGAGGACATAGGAGCAGATCACCTGGGAAGAGCATCCCAGAAGGAATTAACTCTGACCATTAACAGCTGACCATCTGCATTAACTCCCAGCGTGGGCACCTGTAGCCAGGATTTCACCTGTAGCACTCAACAAGGTGAAAGTTGACCAAGAAAGGGTCTCAGCAGTCTACTGAGGCAGTGGGCAGCAGTGGGGATGGAGGGACACCGTGGATGGGGGATCTGGCAGGGTGAGGACCATGAGCTGCCTTCAGGCCAGCAGTAGATACCTGGAAGGAGAGCCCCTCGATGTCCACCATCTCCCCAAACCAGCGCAATGTGGCATTGATAAACTCCAGCACTGCCAAGAAAGCAATGAGGTTGGCTGCGATGTTAGCCACAAGCCCCACCGAGGCAGCAGCCCCATTGCCAGCAGCTTCCAGGATGTTCCTCTCCTCCCTGCAAGGGAAAAGAGCCTGATGGGCTCATATGGCCAGGCATCCTCCACTCAAGATCAGCTCTTGGTCCCTGGATGTACCACACTGTCCACACATCACACAGGCTCTCCCAACCTTGAATTCCTCATGATACTTGCACCTACCCCCAAATTGTCCCCACAGGTTCCCTGGTCTGGCTGGAGAAGTGCAGTCCCACTCCTTCATCCCTCTGCCCCCACTCACCCACAGGAAAGGCGGATGTTTTCTTTGCCCTTGAACTTGGACTCTTCAACTTCAGGGTAGACAAGTTTGGACATGGCGAGAGCGCAGGGTGCAGCCATCACGGAGGCTGCAATCAGCGACGCTGCGTCTATCTGCAACGTGCAGACCATGCACTCAGACCTGGCATCTCTGTGCAAGGCTGTGCTGCACGATGTGCCACCCTGGGGTGCCCCTAGCACAGGGCTGGCATGGGTGAGCAATGCTTGGAGCAGTTCAGGGCTCTCTGTTTGCTCAGCTGGCTCATCAGAGTGGCATAATGTCTCTCTTTTTCCCTGTCTTGCCTATACACAATGCTTAGGGCAACTTGCCTGGATGGAAGTGTTGCTGGAGCCATAACTATCATGTCCCTGGAGACATTAATCTCTCTTGCTATTTGACCTCATCTTGATTATTCCTGTTCCTTCCTTGTCCCTTTTTATCAGTATCAGAGCAATAGTTTGTGCAACTTTGTGAACCTTTACCTGCTGACGAGCAGCCAAGCTTCCAGCAGGAGTGGAACATTACAGTAATCGCCTCTTCTCACTCCTCCTCTGACCTCTGGGTGATTATTTCTTATTTCCCTGATCTTTCACCCTTAGCTTTATGTTTAAAGAGACTAACTAATGTTTAATTAGAAGGATCCCTGCCAGTAGGTTGAGGGGAAGCATTATTCCTCATTACGGAGCACTGATGAGGCCACATCAGGATACTGTGCCCAGTTTTGAGAGACTGATGAACTGGAGAGAGTCCAGCAAAGGATCCCCAAGATGGTCAGGGCACAGGACCTTCAAGTAGATGCTGAAGGAGCTGGACTTTTTTAGCTGGGAGAAGAGAAGGCTGAGGGGAGGGGGATCCTAACTGGTATTTCCAACTACCTAAAAGTGGGCTATGGAGAAGACAGATGGATGCTTCTTGGAGGTGCCTAGTGAAAGGAGTAGAGGCAATGGTACACATTACAGTAGGGAAATTCCAGCTGGACATAATGCAAATATGTTCTCCATCACTGGGACAGCCATGCAATGTACCAGAGAGCTGGAGGAAATCTCCATCCATGAGGATTTTCACTACCAAACTAGACAAGGCCCTTACTACCCTGGTCAGGCTTTGCCACCAGCCCTGCTCTGGGCAGAAGATGGATCAGAGGGTCCTGAGTCCTTCCAGGTTAAATTATTGTGTGATTCAATTAAAAGATTTGTGCAGGTCTCTGTACAAGGACACACAAGGAGGGTCCCATGGCAGTTCATTTGATGCAGTAGGGTGCCCCATTTTTTGCCAGACCAGTGAAGATGAGGCTGGACATGGATGCACTCTTCCTTCACCATGCTCACTGA
Organism: Rhea americana; assembly: GCF_003343005.1. NCBI lineage: Eukaryota > Metazoa > Chordata > Aves > Rheiformes > Rheidae > Rhea > Rhea americana. Next base: position 147,417 of record NW_028185794.1, on the reverse strand, counting down.
AGGGGACTACTGGGCACCTGAAGGGGGTCTCCCTAGCAAGTTTTGGGTGGTTCTTGTATACCAGGGCTCCCACGTAGGGAGCATGTGACACACACCTACTCATGCACTCACCCCAAAAGAAATGTAGGCTCCCATCACACTGCCTGCTATGGTGGAAAAGCCACCAGTCATCACAGCATGGATTTCTGAACTGGTCATGTCTGCAAGGTATGGGCGGATGAGCAGCGGGGATTCAGTCTGCAAGACAGAAAACCTCTGCCGTCCTCAAGGCAAGGCCACACAGGGCTGCAGGTCTTCGGGGAAGGGAGGAGAAGATGCTTTCTCTGTGGCAGGTTTAGTGCAAGGGCTGAGGAACTAGATCTCCTCCCCAGGTTGCTTACCTGTCCCACAAAAATGTTTCCTGCCACACTCAGGGTCTCAGTGGCAGTGGTGCCCATCGAGACCTGAAGCACCCAGGAGATCTGGGGAAAGACAAGGCCACCAGCTTCAAAAAGGCTCCTGTCACCTCTGCTGTGCTCCCCTGCAGAGTGGGCAGCATCCAGCTCTCCAACCTGCCCTCCCCAAGCTGCACAGAGGTGATCTTGGGAASTGTTCCCAGAGCACATAACAACATCAAGGCCCACAGACCACAAGCAACATCAACCCAAGGGCTTGGTTTTCTCAGGAAGACGTGAAAGAAAGAGGGATTGTGTGTCTATCATTTTAGGAGGACAAATCACCCCAGATTAGTATCATCCCAATTTTCATGAGACATTCTGCAGGTCCTTTTTTCAATCATCGTATCAAAGTCTGGTGTGAGGCCCTACCTTGAGAATGAGCCACTGCATGATGCCGAGGTAGTAGAGGATGGACATGACACAGCTGAAGAAAACAATGATGGGCAGAGTCTGCAGGCAAGGCACCAGGGCACAGGATTAAAGAGGAGTTGAGCAGCACATCTAAGTACACTTAGGGACCAGGGCTCCCCACTCCTTGAGCTGACCATGCTGTGGTGTTGCATAGTAGCACTGGACATGGGCCAACCCATGCACTCCAAGCACCACAGCACTGGTCATGCCTGGCAGGGATGATGCGGATCAGTTCTCAGTGCAAATTCCCCAGGGCACCGAGGAGATCCGTGGGTGGGTACAAGGCTGAAGGAGACCTGTCCTGGACCTATTTGAGATCTGGTCTAGCAACCATAGTTGCATTCAGCTCCATGCTCTTCAAATACCCAAACTGGAAGAAAACCAGGCTCTCCTCTCCCTCCCTATATCCCATTCCTCAAGCTGACCTGAAAGGCAAAGATTTCTCCAATGAGCGTGTTCCCAAAGACGAAGCTGGAGCCAGCTGTAGTGTAATTCAGGAAGACCTGCAAGTGGAGATATTACACGGTAGGACAGCTATCCCTATTAACTCTTTTCCCAATGTCTCACTTCTACTTAGTAGGCAACTGTTCTCCCACCTCAACCCCTCAGCTCARTTCATTGCCCCAACAGATAATGAAYGACCCTGTGAAACCTAAACTGAGGATATTAGTGGGCTGTCTCTGAGCCATGGGGCACTGCTCCAGCCCACAATGGACACTGCACCAAAGGACCCAGGATGCTGTACAAAAGCAGAAAAGAGCGGGCTTTTCTCCACTTCCAAATAAAAACCTTTGTGAGTGTGAAGTCCCTGCAGCTTCTCAACCCAATGCCACCCTTGGCTTTTCTTGCTGATCCTAGGGGAGCTACTTGGAGGGCACAAGCACAGGATGTGTTGAGCAGACAGTACCTGGATCTGGTCACCCAGCCACTGGAATGCTTGGATGCCAGGGGTTGTTCGGAGGATGAAGAGCCCAAGTAAAAATTCCAGGACAAGGCCCCAGAAAACTGCTCTCCAGGACACCTGAGAACAAGAGCAGAATGGGGACTCAGATGTTAGCAGAGCCTACAGACTTCCCTCTCCAGTCTCCTGCCTCTGTCAACAATTGCACATCACAGACATCATCACATTGTGCCCTGAGTGATGGTCACAGGAATGTTTCTAAAGAAAGTGTTACAGAAACCTGCAAGCACAGGTTGCTGATAGAGGAAGGAGAAAATGAGGCGTTGGGACTCAGGAAATGGCTGATGGAATATAACCTAACAGGCCTACCTAGGAGAAGAACACAGAGATTTTCTAGTTGTCTGACTAGTATTACACATTCCCTAGAGTAAAATTTGCTCTTTACTAACTGTTTGGAGGAAGGGGGTAGAGAGATTGCCCTAAACATTTAAGTGGGTTGAGTTGGAAGTCAATGAGACTTCATTTCAATTGCTTCTGCCCAAGCCATTCAGAGTGCTCCTCCACCTGCCTGAAACCCATGAGAGAGCATGGTGCTGGGTCTGAAGGGATGAAGGATGTGCAGCAAAACAGGATGGAGGTACCAAGAGGGAGCCCTGAGATGAGCAGTGAAAAGGAGAGCAGAGCAATGGCTTTGGGATTCCAGCCATTCACCCTGGTCTCTGTTCCCCAGTCTGTCAGCTCCTAGCTCTGCCCAGGAGCCCTGCTGGCCCCTCTGCTTCCTTTGAGGAGTCCACGGGCTTCTCCTCTGCCTCAGTGATGGGTGGTCAGAGGATGCCAGTAGGCTACTTCCTCCTCAGCTTTCACTGCTGAGTGGTTACACCCAGTGAGGGGAGCAATGGCTAAGCCACATCTGAAATGCTTACTGCGCTGTGGTGCTTTGAGCAGGCAAACAGGAACAGAACCAAAAAGCAGAGACCAGCAAATGAGACAAGCTGTTCCGGATTTCTGGAGGTGTCCAAAACCAGCCATGCAACCAGACCGCCCAGGAGGACCACACACAGCAGCCTGCAAAGGAAATCCCAGGCTGTGTCGCAGAGGATGTCACCATGGGGAGCAGACACAGGACAAGCTCAGGAGCTAATTGTCCAGGAGATGCCACCATAAGGGCCATGCATCTAATGAAACTGGGGCTCAGACATAAATGCGGGATGCAAATTGCCATCACACTTGCTATTTGGCTGAACTTCCCATAATGGAGATCACTACTGAGGTAGAGGGGTGGCAGTAAGCCATTTTTGCCACAGCTTTTAGTGTTGCCCCCCAAGCTAGGCCATGCCTCGTCATTCACAAGGTGCCTGCACAGTACGAGGACAAGTGCCCAACACCAACAGCTGTCAGTCATGCCAGTCCAGCTCTGGCTGGGAAGCCAGGTGAGCGTGGATCCAGGCCTTAGGAGGAATGTGGCCCTGTCTCTTCCTGACTCACCATTTCAGCCACGGCCAGGACTTTTGGAAGCATTTCCGACAGGGTCTGAGGAGCTGCAATACCTTTGCCCCACAGTGCTTCTGGAAGAGACTCCAGCACATGAAGAAGACAACCAGAGCAGTCATAACAACCAAGGCGAGGGCTCGCTGGAAGTTGAGCCAACAGGCTGCAGCAAAGTAGCACAGGTAGGCTGGGGAAGGTATGTTGAGAGTCAGCAACGGCAGGACCATAGGATCATGGGATCATACTACTAACTGGGCCCAATGTTGAGGTGCAGTTCTCTCAACCCTCTTTCCATGGCCTCCCTTAGGGCTCCTATCTGTGTGGGGAGACCTTAGGGAGCACCACCCCAGCAGCCTGGCTCTGGGACTCATCAGTGACAGCATCTCTACTGTTTGGGGGCACACAGAGTGAGCAGAAGAGGAACAGCAAACCCCCTGGGTAGGGGTAGAAAAGGGAAAAGGACAGTGGGGTACAGGTAGCCCTTACAGGACACGAGTGATGAGGGGAGAAAGAAGCAGCTATTGGGGCTGATGAGAACAGATACAACYTCAAGGGAGATGCTCCCCAGTGCTTGGAGGTTGGGAGCATCACTAGCCAAAGGTTATGGAAATGGGGCCTCAGCATTGAGGAGACCTCACCTACACAAAGGAGTCCCAAGATGACCTTCCGTATTGCCTTGGCATGAGCCTTACAGAAATGCTTTGCCTTGGATGCCGGGTGTAGGGCCTTCCTGAGAAAGCAGCAGAGATGTGAGAGGCCCAGAAGATGGATCCAGACTCCATGACCAAAACTACCAGAGCTGTATCATGACCAGCATCATCAGCTTGCGTCCTAGACAGCATTTGCAGCAGYGGTATGGCAGTGCAGGTGTGCCTTGGCCTCTAGTAGCTATACTGCCTGCTCCAAGAGGAGAAAGCTGGCCTGTTATTGCAGGGGAGACCTCCCTGTACACCCCAGAACGCAGGGCACATTAAGAGGCTTGCTGTAGGTGGCTATACTGCTATGGGGACAGAGACTTACCACTGCCGCCTTACAAAACCATATATCCTACCTTGTCTATACAGCATGACCATACACTGCTCCCAAATCAGCTACTTGCAGTCCAGGTTTGACACCTGGACAGTACAAGAGCTTGATATGATGACTGGAAATATCCTACATGCAAAGTGCTGTGTGCATCTCCAGGGGAGATTTTACCTCCAGTAAGAGGAGTATCTGCCTTCCTCTTCTCTTCCCCTCTCCTCCTCGGTCTTCCCATATGGATCATCAGGTTCTTCACAGAGCCCCTCCTCCCCCTGAAAAATATCATTAGGCAGGGTACCCTAAGCAGCTTCCTGTGCCCAGACAAGAGGGGACAGGGAGATTTACCTGGGAGCTGAAAGCTGGGTTATCCAAGCCTTTCTCAAGGTTGACCAGAGTTATCTGGTTATCTTCCATCTTCAGGTGGACTGCAGTGTATTAGAGAGATGGCACTGCTAAGGGCCGACACACTGGCTTGGAGAGAAAATTGGGATCAGCTCTGGAAGGGAGAAATGTCTGACTGATTATTGAGTTTGGGACTCTGAGAGGAGGATACCCTTTGTAATAGAGATTCAGAGTGATTCTTGCACCAGCAAACTGAGGGACTAACGCCTGGAGTCCTCAAGTCATAGGGTTAGTGTGCTGGCTTGCTTGCTCTTCTCTAACTCCAGGAAGGTGTTTGCACTTCCTTACTTCTAAGAGATTACAGATGAGAATTAAACTCAGTTGATCAAATATGATACAATGGGGCTAGCAACATTTCTTCAAGAGGACAACAGTGATCACATGCCTCAGTGTGGGTTCCCTTGCTAAAGTCCTGTGGGATTTTGCCAAAAATAAATGTGACCACATCCCTCACTGAAAGCTCTTAATATAACTAAGCGACCATAGGATAAGAAAGATGTTCCTTTCACACTGAAGGAGGTCAGGAATAAATGGTGGCTTTCATGAGTACTGGTCAAAACTGAAGGGTCATACTGGGAGATATGAGACAGCAAAGCTAAAAATCAGTATTTTGCACTGCAGAAATCCTTGGAGCAATCCCRTTTGGAGACCTTCTGTGTTCCCCTACCTGAAAAAAGGCAGGTGAAGAGGAGAAAAGATACAGAGAAGGTGGCAAGCGACCTGTAGAAGTACTTCTGTATGAGGAGGGAGGCAACAGAGGAAGAGTCCTTGTTTTGGAAGAGAGATGGCTGAAGGGAGATGTAGAGTTTGTCATTTAAGGATAGCATAGAGAAGGTGAAGCAAGATTATCCATAGCTTCTCACAATGCAAGAATTAGAATCCATTGAAAGGAATGATCCAGCCCCAAATGGAACGAGCGGAGGTAYGGAGTTTCTGGAGACTGTGTACTTTAACTGAGTGCCTCGGGATGTCAACAAGGCCAAGAGCACAGGTGAGCTCAACAAGTGAACAGGTCCACAGACGAAAGGGCTATCGCAAGCTGCTGAAGGGGAAGTGCGCCGAGGTCTGGGGCATGCTCCGAGGCCTTTCTGCATGCCCAAAGCCTCCCTGGCATCTTGGTAAGAACACGCTTTCTCAATGCCGGTCCAGGGCCTTGCTCCTCCTCCAGGGCCCCAGGGCCCTCCTGGGCCCATCCCAAAGCTCATGGATGTTCCCAGAGTTCCCCCCAGGCTCAGGGACCCCCTCCCCCCATAGGACACCCCAGGGCTAAGGGACCCCATCAGGATCTCCTCCCAGGGACCCCAGGCTCAAAGCCCATCCCAAAAGCTCATGGATGCCCCCAGAGTACCCCCCAGGCTCAGGGACCCCCCCAGTTCACCCAAGGGTTCAGGGACCCCCCAGATCCACCCCAGAGTTCAGGGACTGCCTCTAGAGCCCCACCTAAGGCTCAGGGACCACCTCAAGCCACCCCAGGGCTCAGAGACCCTCCCTAGGCCTTAGGCACCCCCCAGTCACACCCAGCCCACTCCAGGGCTCAGAGTGCCCCCAAGACCCAGCTCCTTCCCCCCTCC
>NW_028185794.1:139222-141034 GCF_003343005.1 Rhea americana | reverse complement strand
GTGGGGTGGGCAGCGAGCCCCACCAAGTGCTTCAGCTGCCCTTTGTTTTGATGAAGCCTCATTGGCTGCTCTTCCCTTGGGGGGGGGGTGACCAATCCCACCAAGTGCTTCAGCTGCCCTTTGTTTTGATGAAGCCTCATTGGCTGCTCTTCCCTTGGGGGGGGCGACCAGTGAGGAGGGGGTGTGCGTGGGCTGCAGTCGTGGGCTCCCCGCTCCCCCGCCCCTTGTCCTGCTGCTGGGCCTGGTGCCCCCCAGGGTCCCCCTACCCTGCCTTGCCTTGCCTGTGGCCTCGTGCCCCCATGTCCTCGTGCCCTATGTCCTCGTGCCCCCATGTCCTCATGCCTCATGTCCTCGTGCTCCCATGTCCTCGTGCCCCCCCCCCGTGCCCTTGCACCCGCCATGGCCCCCTGGCACTCACCCACCAGGCCCGAGCCTGCTGCTGCCAGGCCGCACAGCTCCCTGTCCCGCACCCAGTTATCCATTAACAGCTCAGTCCAAAGAGCTGGGCTTGGCCACGGGGCCACCGCTGGCCCGGCTCCTCCCTGGGCTCGTGCCCTGGCGGCCCAGCCCAGCCCAGCTGCCCAGCACGTTGGCGCTTCACGACGGCAAGTGCCCTAAGGGGCCTGGYGGAGCGGCTGCAGAGGCAACACGCCGCTGGGAAAAGGCATCCAGGAATGCTCTTTTTCAAGAGCAAAATGAGCCTCACGGCAAGCTCTGAAAAGCGAGAAATTCAACCTGTACTCTAGGAAATGCTTCCTGGGAAAATAGTGGTGCTGATGCAGCTGCTGAAACCATGGTGCTGCAAAGGCCCCAGCTGCCATGGAGCAGCCGTGCTGGCTGAGCTGCCCCTCCTGACCCAGTGCTTTTTCCCCCTGAAACAGTGTGGGACAAATGGGACCTCTATGAGCACAAGGGCTGTCAAGCACTGGCTGCTGCGGGAATTCCCATGTTGCCTGCGAGCAGAGGTAAGAACCATCGTATTTGTGTGGGATGGTGGGAGCCACATCCCCTCGTGCATACACTAAGTCAGTACCACCCTGCTGTGCCAGTAATGCGAGGGCTGATTGGCCTCTCATGTGGGGATTTTGCACTGGGGGATCCCAAGCAACGACAGGATTTTGCCTTTTTCTGGTGTACAACCCTCAGGAGACTGTTTTTCATGTGCATGTTACAACTGTTTGCATGGGGAACAATGAAACAATGTGGCTGGGAGGGTGATGTGCTGTCTGGGGTTGGTTAAGACACCAGTTGCCAGAGCGTTCAGCGCCTTGCGCTCATAAGCCAGTGCCTGTTGGTGTGGCTCACGCAATGCTTGTAATCTGCTTGTGTAAATGAGATGGAGCACTTGCACAGCTTAGGGACAGTTCATGCAATGCATGTGAACTGCAAACCCAGTCCTGCTTGTGCAGGGCACATGCGAACGTGGCATTACCTCATGCAAATAGCATGCACTAAGGAGACAGTGGCCCCTGCAGTGTTTGCACTACACTTGAAACTCTTCGTGCATCCTGGACACAGCTCACAGGACACCTGTGAACTCCTCTTGTAAACGAGGCACTGCTTGAGCAGGGCTCGTGCACTTTGGAGTGCCTGTGAAAACCTGGCACTGCTCACGCAGGTCCAGCGTGGCTTGGTCCAGCCGGGCGTGGCGCGGGCAGTGCGCGCACAACGCTTGCGAACTGCCCCTGTTCGCACCAGCCTCCGCCTCSTCGCCGGGGCGCAGCGCCCAAACCAGCAACGCCGCCAAGCGCATGCGCACCGCGCCGCCGGCGTGAGCTCACCCGCCGCCTGCCCCTAACAGCGCGCGCGCCG
>NW_028185794.1:125458-138252 GCF_003343005.1 Rhea americana | reverse complement strand
GGTGAGCTCACGCCGGCGGCGCGGTGCGCATGCGCAGGGCGGGGCAGCAGCTCGGGGTGGTGCCGCAGCTCGGGCTCCTCCCCCCAGAGGTGAGGAACGCGCGTTGCTAGGGCCGTGCGGCGTTTCCATGGGGATGCGGTGGGCGCGTGACGGATCCTCCCTCCACGGCGGCGTTTTGCGCATGCGCGGCGTGTCGCGCTCCCGCCTCCTCCGCGCAGCGGCGGGGGAAGGGTGGCGGGTCCGCACRGAGGTCGCCGCGGGTCCTCCCGGCCCTCAGCGTGACCTGAGGGAGACCCTGACCCTGACCCTCCGCCGAACCCAGGCTGCGAAGCGGGATCCCAGCCCTGGCCTGACCCAAACCTCCATGACCCTGGCTCTCGGCCCTCATCTTGCCCCAGTCTACCCATATTGCTGATCCTAACTCTGCAGCTGGCCTAACTCCAAATGCAGGCTTCAGTCTTAACCCTGACCCTAAACCCCGATCCTAATGTTGTCTCTAAGCCCTGGTCTAAACTCTGTGCCTGATACCAGCTCCAAACCTGGATCCTGACCCTGTCCTTCATCCTAACCCCAATTCTAACCCTGTCCCTGATCCTCACCCTCACCCTAACTCAGGCTTTAACCCTGTCTCTAGCTCATGATCCTAACCTGATCTCTCACCCCCATTCTGGTCTTCAAGTCCAAATTGTCACCCTAACTCTGTTCCTGACTCTAACCTTAACTGTACCCCAAGCCCCAACTGTAAAYTGATGCTATCTCCTGATCTTAACCTGTCCCCAAGGCTCACTGTGTCCCTGACCCTGCCTCTAAACTTAACCCTATCCCTACCTTTGCTCCTGAACATAACACTCGCTCTGACCTTATCCCTGACTCTGCTTCTAACCCTCTCCTTGATCCTAGCTGTTTTGCCTGAGCGCAACCCAACCCTAAACCCTTTGGGTGGTTCTCAGTGATGATCCTTACTGCCTCGTTAACTGCTGCTTTCCCAGAAGATACTGGGAGAGCTCAGCAGGTCTGGATGGTGTGTAAGACTCTGAAAGGAAAACAAGGGATTAAAGATGAATTTGTCTTTGTGGCCAAAAACAGAGAGCGGCAGGAGTCAGTCTATGTTGGAGTTCCTGTGTTTCTACCTTGGTGAAGCATCTGCATTAATAGTGCTAAGGACTCTTTGTTCTTGCCACTATTGCTGATTATTACAGTGCTTCAAGAAAGTATTAAAGGCCATTTTATTTTCACAGCTATGCAGAGAATTCAGAGTGCCTGAGATCAAAAGGATTTTTTTGCATACAACATTTTTAGAGCAAGTTCCATGTAATCTTGCCGCTTCAGAGCACTCAAATGGCCCCGATGATTCATACCTCTTTGTGCTGTGTCACAGGGAAGAGCTGTTTGCAGAAACCTCTGCTATCTGCAAGCAGACCAAGCTCAGCACTCAGCCTCATAGATATGGCTGTTAGCACCTCTACATTTCTGGCAGGTGTGAGGGGTGCTGGAAGAGGTCTCCAGCAGCCATGCTGTCTGTGCTGGGGTAGGAGTATGTGCATAGGCCACATCTGTTCCTGCATATCTGCTGCACTCAGTGAATGCTAAATGTGCAACAGCCTTACTGAAGCTTGGGACAAACTTGAGCAAGGCCTTGAGTACCTTGACTACTCAGTCAAGTATTGTCTGATTACCCTCCAGCCTGGCTGCTGACTTTACTGATCCTGGAGCATTTCCCAGCTTTATCTCCATCCATAACATTCAATTCAGGAACAATTTAGTAAAAACAAGGTTCTGATTTGTATCCTGTGTGTGTCGGGGGTGAGAACTGGGGAGTAGTGATGGATGCTAAAGCAGCAAATGATGCAGAGACCAGCTACAGCTGTGAGAAGCAGAATCTCCCCAGTCTGCATCATTGTGGGGACCAGAGCTACCCAGCGGGGCACACTGCACCCAGTGAAGCAGCTCCTGCCACCCTGAGCTCTTCATCTTGCTTATATCCAACTCAAAAAAGCTCGGAGCAGTGGAGAAAGGCAGAATAAGCCTTTTGTGATGTCTCTTTGTCTGTAGCCATGTCTTCCTCCCCTTGGCCTCTTTGCTGCAGACATCTGTGCCCTGATGTGGTCCCTTAGCAACAGTGGTAGCCTTTGCAATGAGGGATGCTCTCCATGCCATCAAACCTGGCTACCCAGGAGATGGTGAAAGAGGGTCTCTTTGGTGGCATCTTTGAATGACTTGGGTGTACAGGTGGCTTTTGGCACTGCCCTTTTGCTTCACTGCTGCCCTTCTCCCTCCCTTGTTTGCCTTCAGCCAGTCCTGGTCTGTCCCCTTCCACCAGATTGTAGGGACACTGCTCTTGTTCATATATGGCCAACCTTGTCGCCATCTGTGCCCTCTTACTGGACCCAAAGTGGCAAGATTCCTCACATGTGCAAGGAGTTTAACACTACGCTGAGCCTATGGACTGCACTGGGGAGAGAGAACAGACCACAGTAGACATCTGCAGAAGACAGAGTAGATAAGTTGTAGAGATGGAGGTCATCTCACCCCTCTGAAACTCAAAGCATGAGCTTGTGAGGGGGAAAGAAGTCTTTATCCTGCCTTGTGCCCTGTCTTGGCCACTCGTGCCTTCCTCCGTGCTAAGCTGGTGGTGCCACAACTCCCACTGACTTGGTCAGTGAGCAAGGAGAAGCCCAGATCCACTGTGTCACCAGCCTGCCCCCATGCACTGTCCCGTGCAATTGCTGCATTGTGTCAGTGCAACATGGTAATGGGGAAGAAGCAACCAAGGAAGAAGTTGTGACAGCACCAAGATGTGGAGTTCCTCTCACAAGACATGCTGCCTGTGCCTGGAGGGGACAGAGAACATAGAGTGATGCCCATAATGACCAGGGGATTCCTACTTGGAGACTCATATAGACAGGGAGAGTGCAACCCATCAACTTGGTGTCCGCCATGGTCTTGATCCCGGTTTCTTGGCCTACCCTAGACTAGTATGGTGCCAGGGCTTATATTTGCATGGGTGCATGCTGGGCACTGCATATGTGCAGGTTCTCCTGTGGGTGAGGAGAAGGAAGCAGGGTTTGTGTTTTGGATGCTCCACAGACATATCTGAAAGGGGGAAACCAACAGAATAACAATAACCTCAACTGTTACAACAGGCATGAACAAGATAAATGCTGTAATGATAAGGAGGAATCAGCCAAACATGGAAGCAAACAGGGAGGTGGTGAGTGGAGACAGAGATAAGTGCTGGAGGCTTTGCTGGTATGGAAAAGGAAGCACGAAGCTGCTGCCACCACTCACCAGAGACAGTGATCCCATGCCAGCACAGCTTCCTACCCATGGGCTGTGTCACCTAACAAGTGGAGTGTTGAGCTGGGAATCAGATAGGACTGCTTCTAATGAAATTGTGCCATGTTGTCAGGAGCCAGAATAACCTTTCAGGGCATAGTTTGGTCAACAGGACTTTACTGGTCTGGCCCAGATGGTTCAGACGTGCCAGAAGGCATTCATGGAGCATGGTGGGAAAGGGATGGGTAGTTTAGGGAAACTGCCTGATGGATGATCTGATCCTTTCGGCCTTTGCTCAGTGTCTGGGCAGGGTGGCTGCTCCAGACAGGCTCCCCTGCTCTTCCAACCTTGCTGTGTCCCTTGGTAGCTTTTTCTCTGAGCCCTCTGATGCCTGTTATTTGTGTCTGATAGGATTTTAACGGTGCCTGCAATGTCAAAACGCTGGTGTAGTCAGGCAGAGAGTGCGGCTGGGCCCAGACGTTGCCACTCTGTGGCATGAACATCAATCTTCCAACTGGCACAAGGACAAGAGCAATTCATCATTCTGCAGTTCTCTCAGTTGCTCTGCCCCTCTCCAGCTGTTCCCTCACTGGAGCAGCCCCCAGCTTTCTTTCCCCACCGTGAGAAGGCAGACAGGAGGTAGAGTGAACTGCACTGCTGCCTCTTTTCATCCTGACTCAGATCTCTAAAATAGCCAGAGGAGCAGAGCCGGTGCTTGGGGAGGCATTAGGGATGCCAGCAGTGTGAGTAGGCGCTCCATGTTTTACTGGTGATATAAAACTGCGCTGATGCAGGCCAGTACTGTCATTTCCGGGTACTCAGAGGCCATAAATTCAACTCGCAATTTTCTCTGCTGCTGAAAGCCCAACTTCCTTGCTAAGAACATCAGCACATCCCCATTGAGTTATACTGTCTAGTCCGCTATCCCATATCCAGAAGCACGTGGGATACTTCTGAGCCCCCAGTACTCTTCTGGCCTCCCCCCAGTTTAACAAAGATTTCTGAGCCAAATGTGGTTTCCCTGCATTTAGCAGCCTCAGTGTTCCTCCCCTTCCCCCCCCCTCCACCCCAGATTTGCCTAATTTTCCCCTAAACCAGGAAGCAGCCACAATGTCCTGTGTTTGGGAGCTCCTCAGCCCCACTGCATGCAGTCTTCAGCTGCACATGCCTGTACAGGTGTGTAAAATTGATACTCCAGCCCTTTCTGCAAGTGAGACTTTGGAAAAAATGACTCGTTTAGTACTAACGTGATGTTTGTGAGGTTGTGGTACGCGGAGGAGGAAACCCTGGTTCCTCTGCAGGAGAGAGAAGTGGAGTCAGTGCGAGAGGTGGTTTGTGATCTTGCTCTCTCTGTGTGTGTCCTCCCATGCCTCCCCCTGTACTGCACAGCAGTCCTGCTGTGCTGGACACCCCTGCATGGTCTGCTGGGCCAATGCAGGAGGAAGAGAAGAATAGGTCCTAGAGATGATACTGGAGACAAGGGGTTAGGTGGGACTGGGGATGAAGGACAGCAGGTCTGGGCTGTGAAGGGGTTACAAGTAACCCAGTGTGGCTCTGTCTCCACTATCCACCTCCCCATCCTCCTCTAGCTCATGAGATGTGTGCCAAGGACTGAATGAGGAGGACTCATGCATTTCTTGACATAAGCCCTTGGAATTTCAGCTGTGCTGCTCTTCAGCAGCTTTATGAGCGCACAACAGTGCATGAGATGGTCCTGGTTTTCCTACAGCYCAGACTTCAAAGGGCATTTTCCAGTCCAGCAGCACTATGTATGACAAACAGGCTACAATAGACTAACTATTTGCTTTGTTGTATTTTGGGATTTCCTTGCCTGGCTCTGACACCCAGAAAGCAAGGAAAAAAGTCCCTAAAATTTACATTTGAGGGAACCACCAGCTCTCCCATCTAACCAGCAGGGAGCACAAAGCCCAGAGTAATCTTTTGGCCCTTTTGCTATGGGTCTAGCATGCAGCTGCAGCTGGGATGTGATAAAAGTGGCCCAGATACTGGGCTGCCTGTCTCCCTACTCTATATGAACGCTACCCTGTCTCCTTGCGGCTTCCAGCCCTGAGCCCTCACTCTGCCTTTGTCTGTGAGACAAGCAGGAGCCTCCTGTGGCAGCAGGGATTTATAGCTTGCACACAGCCACCTCTTAACCCTTCTTTGTGATGCTGAGCGGGCAGATAACAAGCAGCCACACACTGCCAGGCAACCTGCCCAGCATGACTTGCCCCTGCTCTGAATTMACCTTCATTTTCTGCCTCTTGTCCATTTTGGAGACACTAAGCTGGACCAGGGTGAATGCCACTGGCAAAAGGACTTGTTTCTCCTTTGCCTGGGGGAGTGGCCCCTGTTTTGCTCTTCTCCTCCATGCCAGTCCTCCTAATGGTTGAGGAGCGTCCTTTTTAGAGATGTAGGGGGAATGCCAGCTGGTGGTTCCCAGCCCCTAGGCCATACAGAACCTCAGTGAGTACCTGTCTGAGGAAGGATATTGCAGCTGGATTAATCAAACCCACTATTAATGCAGTCGTGGAGCTCACAGGTCCCCCACCAGGCTCAGAGCACAGGCCTCCGTCCAGCACATTACTCAGATTGAGCTACAAATGCTCCAGCTCCTTAGTTTGCTCTGTCTCAGATCGATGAGTGCAGACGGCTCCAATCAATTCCACTTTACTGCTTGCTATTGAGTTCAGATCCGTGCTCTCCCAGTTGGTCCCACTTCCTTTGTTCATTCAGAGGAGGATTTTGGGCATCTGATCCCATGCGGAAGCTGCTGTGTCTTTGTGGGGCACAAGCCCTTTGGTAAGGGCAAATAATACCGTGCAGATGCAGGTGTTCCTCCCTGCTCTCCCCACGGCATTTGAACTGTTTGAATTGTGCTATTGCTGGAGCCCTGAAAGAGCCAACCTATCTGGGGACAGTGTGAAAGGGGGTGAATGAATTAGGCCATGCGCTTTGCATGATATAATATAGTTGTCGTCGCTAAGCCAGTGTCTAGTGCAAGGTTCCCCTGCCACAAGCCTAGTTTTGCTGGGGAAATACTGACGCCAGCTGCAGGGTGCTCCTGTGGCTTGGCTCCTCCGTCCCCTTGGGCATTGAGTGCGGCTTCAGTTCTGCAGGGCTCTGAGCATATGCAAAATGATTTTACAGAAGAAAATAACCCCCATGGGTTTATATAGCGGCCATTTGGAAATCTCCCTCAAAGCCATACCCAATGTTTGCCAGTGAAACAGGCTTTTCTCATGCTTGATGTGTCAGTCCTAGAGTAATTTTTTCTCATATCTGTCACCCAGCTCTCTTGCTGACAAGTTTCCAGGGTGCAGGACCTGGATTTGTGGAAATGAAGTTTCCCACAGCTCTCCACACCTCGTCAAGTGTTAATGAGATAACAGATCACACTACAGAGCAGTTGTGATGCTCAGGGTCACGGACATGAAGAGGATTGTCGGTGCTGAGAGAGAGGCAGAAAGGGTGCTTAGTATGGCTGGGGTGACAACCCATGTGTCTGGCTCCAAGCTGGCAGATGTCTGTCAAYAAGTTGTCCTGTCTTCTTTTGGTCAATTAGCATAGTTTCAATTATATTATCAAATGCATAATGATTTTTTTTGACAGAAAGGTTGGGAAGCTGCAAAAAATGTCTGCAAGAATTTGCTTCACTTGGTAAACACACATGCTCTGGGCATATCCTGTGTGTCTGGATA
This sequence comes from Rhea americana, assembly GCF_003343005.1. Taxonomy (NCBI): domain Eukaryota; kingdom Metazoa; phylum Chordata; class Aves; order Rheiformes; family Rheidae; genus Rhea; species Rhea americana. The sequence goes on along the minus strand of NW_028185794.1, from coordinate 131,275 downwards.
GAGAGCATTTGAGTGGCCTGAACGCCCTTAGAAACCCTGGGTCTCCGTCACTTGTTCAAGTGTTATTAGAAGCAGAAATGTCCTAGTTTGTGTTGCTTAGGAGGAGCAGTGTGTCACGTTATGCATAGGACTCGGTGCCGGCCCATGTTATCCAGGTGCCTCTCTGGCCACACCATTCACCTTGGACTTCTGAGCTGAGCTTCATGCTCCAAGTGTATTGCTTTCCTCCAGCGAATCACTTGCCTTTGGCCCCTGCCATCCCTGTACAGCTTGTTGCAGCAAGCTGGTGCTGCAGAGCGTCTTGTACAGGTGCTTCTCTCTTTCATGCCAGTCTGTCCCCTGCCCTGCCTGAGGCACCTGGTATCCAGCTGGGATGCGCAGGTACGGCCGCTCAGTGCAGATACATCTCATTTCCTTCCGGTCTGATGGGAGCTGAGAAATTTGAATACAATGGACAAAGCTTGCAGGCTCCCAACTGCTTTCATGCAGCCTGATTGGGGAAATGTGCTTGGTGTGCGGACTGTGGCCTGCTGGAAGAGGGATGCTGCAGGCCTGGGAGCAGCTTCCCAAACCAAAGGATGCTGCCTGCTTGATGTATCTGGGAGCAATATCACTGCACGTGGGCAGCTGCTCTGGTGAGACTGTCCCATCTTACCCAGTGCCTCGTCATTAATGGCTGCAGGAGGCAAATGTGAACCAACATTTCCCCTGGACACAATCTCTGCCTCTAAATATTTGTAAGGCTCCTTGTGCCAATCAGGGAGTCTTTGTATTTAGCAGTGCTTGATAGATTTCTTTCTGCGAGTTTGTCCAGTCTTCCTCCTGCACCATGTAGCATTTGCAGCGTTCTGTGGCAGAGAGCACTACTGCTTGCTATGCACAGAGCTACTCGTAGCTTCTCTTGCTTCTCCCTGATCTGTCAAGCTCTTCCCACTCTCTCCAGCCACGCAGATCTCTGTCCTATGCCCCTGGCTGTCTCTTTTTCATACAAAAGAGCCCTTGTYCATCAGACACCCTACAGGCAGAAGCCATTCCAGACCTTTGGTCAATCTGTCACCTTTCCTTCTGTTCCCTCTCCAACATACCCTTGAGATGGAGGCACAAGGACTGCACACAGCACTAGAGCGCAAGTGGTTGTGATTGACTCAGTGCCTCTGATGTAGTTGCTATTTAACCTTTTCTATTACAAAATGCAGACTTTTACCTCTGCTGAGTGCAGAGGTGACATTTTCATGGACTGTTAGAGCCCCAGGTCTCAGAGCCCACCACTTCGGACATGAGGCCAGGCTTGATTTCCTCATGTGCATCTCTTCCTTAACATTGGATTTCATCTCATTTTATTGCCAAGTTGCTCAGCCTCTTAAACCGCCCCCCCCCCGCAAGTCTTAGCACTCATCTTCAGTATCCAGAGTAATTCAGTACTATCACCAATTTTTGTCACTTCTCCACTGAACCCCACTCATCAGAGAATTTGTTTGTGGAAATGCAAGTGATCTTTCTCTGCTGGATCACCCTCAGGTGGCCATTGCCTCCTTCCAAGAAAGCCACTAGTTTTGGAAGGAAGAAATTCCCTTTAAAAGAGCTGTGCTGACTCTTTCCCAATATGATATATTTATCCATCTGTTCCCTAATGATGCCAGTTTCCTACTCCTTATGCCAGTTTTTGTTCATTTGCACAGAACAGATGTGTCATTTATCAGTCTGTGGTTCCCTGGCTCTCTCCTTGGAAGCCTTTTTGGTGTCACAGTTGCGACCTTCCAGTTCTCATGTCCCCTCTTGTACCCAGATCTTGAGGAAGGCTGTGCATGGCCAGCACACGTAACGTGCTCTGAATCCCTGCCTGTGCTGCATAGCAGACCTTGTTGCATGGTGCTACAAAAAAAGAGGAGGGGCTGGTCATAGACATTTCTGATGGGGCTGGACATAGACATTTCTAAGCTCCTAGGGACAGCAGGTGGCTTTTATTCAAAACTGCAAAAGAAGCATCTGGCAATGCTGCATGATCCTCTGCAAGCCAGGGGTGATGCTGGAGTCAGAGGTAGCAGCTGAGCCGGAGCCTAAATGAATTGGCCTGGTGGCAGTGTCAAATGCTAAACTCGGGCTCCCCATCACCTGTAGGTGAATCCTCTTCCAGCACTTTTTCCAGGGTATGCTGGAGCAGTGATGCTCTCCTTTGAGACACTAAAATCCCTAGTCATGAGAGATGGGCACGGAACCCAGGCCTCTGCTGGCTACTATGCTTGGGGTGAGTCTAGGCTGTGTCCACACAGCCTGGGGTTAAACTGGATGGGAGGGTTTACCATGGCCACATGACTTAGGCCCCCCTAGACCCGAGTGAAAGTCTCATATTCTCTTCTTGGCCTGGGTGCACAGAAGGGCTCCCCGTTGTTGATGTGATGGTGGAAGCACAGGGAACTCAGGGCAGCCAAAATGGCTCCTCACATTCAGGACTGATGCTGCTCCAGGAGAACAGAGGAGGGCTGAGGACATGCACACTCTCCGTAGGGCTGGCAGGAGCCCAGAAGACTTTCTCTGGCTTTTTCTACCTGGTGCGTGCTCAGACCTGTCTGGGAAGTGTTTATCTAGGCAAGCAGCAATTGCTGCCTTTGAGAAGAGAAAGGGCTGTGCAGTGAGCTCCAGCCCAGAGATGACACAGATCTGCTGGACCCTCCTGAGATGGAGCAGCATGGGAACAGAGCTCCTGCAGGTGGGCCTACCACCTATAGGTCCCTGTAGGCTTCTACACAAGCCTCCTTCCTCACCTATTTATGCAGTCCAAGGGAATGAGCCAAAGATCAATTCTGTGCAGCCAACAGTTGCTCCCCTCCCACTTTAAGACTGTGTGACCAGTGACTGCCATGCCGTCCTTTGCTCTTTCCTTGGGGCTCCATGGGCTGACAGCAGCATGAGCAGCAGGCAGCCCTGGGGGCCCAAGCATCCTGCTGGGGGCTTCTTACCACGTCTGCATTAGGGAGTAGACTAAATGTTGAGTCTGGCACGCGAGTGGCGCAATGTGTGCTCCCTGATCCTCTCCCATCTGCCAATCCCACCCTGTGTCCCCTGCCAGTCTCTACATGAGCAGTGCTACATGACAGCCATCTGTCAAGGCAATCCATTGGGCTCTAGCTGAGCTGCAGGAAGTAACAAACAGAGTGGCATCGGGGCCACCGGACGTGGCATCGGGGCCAGTGTCTACAGTGTAGGGAACAAACCTAGCTTCCAACATGCATCAGATACAAAGGATATAAACAGTTTAGGGATTGGAGCAACACCAGCTGCAGCGTGAGACACAGATGGAGCGTGGCTTTGGCATTGTGAATGCAGAAATCTGTCACTTTTTGAGTAGAAGCATCAAACCTGAAATGAACTCCTGTGAATGGAGAGATGTCGGTAGTGTCTCACCATGACTGCAGAAATATGAGCAGCCTGTGCCTGTGATGAGCTGTGCAGGGTGTGAAGAACTCGTTTGTTTAGAACTTGACTCCTCTTTGAATCTGTCCAAGCACAAAGAAGTCTCCCACCATAGCTACCTTCTCCTCACCCTGCCGGCCACCCTATTGTCCTGTGTTGCTGTCTGGGTGGTTTGGTCTCTTCCCTTAGGAAGATGTAGCTTATATGATGTTCAAATCTGAAGGCGCCGGTGCTGCTGATTTCATGAGGAAATCCAGGGATCTTATTCTAGATGCCATTTTTGTATTGGGCTTTGCTAAAGCCTTAGGTCAGGATGCCCCACGGTGCACAGAGAGCTGAGACTGGGATTATGCTAWGCCAGGTGCTACATGGAGCCCACCTGCCTGGCTGGAGAAGGCTGCAGAAGAGTTTGAATARTAGCATTTGAATTTGTAGAAGAATTTACAAGAGAAACAGGCCTCGCGAATGGTAAGGAAGAGCCCAGGCCCTCTGCACTCAGGTATGTTCACACCACAGACCCTCTTCCATCCCTAGCATAGTCCTGCTGTGGCCAGACCTCAGCAAAGGAGGGTGGAAGAGGAGGGATGTGTCAGGACGGGATGGTAAGAAAGGATCTCTGCAATTCCTCTTGTACTGCAATATTTGTACAAAAATAATGCCATGGGCCAGATCCCTGCTTAGTCACCTTTTAGGGGGTGCTAAGCATGTGTTTTCTAGGTCTGAGGATTTAACAAGAGCTGTCTCCAGCAGATGTTGCTGAACATCCTCCTTGGCTATTGACAGACGGTGGAAGTAYTCTCATTCCTGTGTGCCATCAGTACTGCACCGGCTTCCTCCCCAGTGCAGGACAGACAGAATTACTAAGAACCTCTAGTTTCTCTGCATCTTAATAGCACTTTTATCATCTCCATCTGCAGGGATTTATTTTGTTGCTGCTAGACCTCTGCTTGTTTTTGTGTTATTCCTGACAGAYGCTTTTCCCTCTCCTGATGTTTTTTGCATCTCTCGTAACTTTTTTACACTTAGTTGCTGGGTACTGGGGCTGTCTTTTCCCTAAGGAGGAAGCTGCCCCCCATTGCCCAGTTGGAGCTGGGAGCTCTGTCTGGGTTTCTGGGTAGGAGTGTGGTGTGCACTCAATAAATCAGTGCGTTTGGGATGCTGTGGACTCACTGGACTTGTGTTCAGCAGCTGGGGTCGTGCTGTGCCATGCTGGTACAGCTCAGCTCCTCTGCAAGTCGATTCCAACTCTTCTATCCAGTGCAGGGGCTGGAAGAAAGGGGAAGCCTTGGTCGCTGTGGGAAGCTTCTCTCACCATGCATGCTGTCCTTCCTGCAGCTGGCACCCTGGAAGCCACATCCAAATGTCTGTAATCTTTGCAATGGCTTGGTGCAGTTGCACTGAAACTCGATGGATCCAGGAGGCTGCACCCTCCCATGGCCCTTTCACATGGCCAAGAGTTTTGGGGGCCCCAGTAACCCACAGGCAACTGCCCCTGGGGCCCAAAACATGGATACTTGCCATTGGCTTTTGGATACTGCATGTCACAAGTGCACAGTGGAGGTGACATGGTGCTAGCACCTGCTTGGCCTCCCTCTCCATCCCATGGTTTCCAAAGCCCTGTTGCGGGGACATGGTGTGAGACCTGGTGGGGCCATGCAGCTACATTTCAGCCCCTCATGGCCTTGCCTCTGCAAGGCTTCAGCTCTGCAGGGAGTCGCACTTTCAGAGCATCCTGCCTTTGCTGCCTTCCCTTTCACCCTTCTCAGGCTTGGCTGACCATGGTCTTGAGGGGAGGCAATGTGTGAGCAGACCATGAGTGGGTGTGCAGGACCAGCTGCTGTGCCCAAGCAGGGCTTTGGAGGTGAGCTGAGGCGTCCAGCAAGCCGGACATTGCGTGGTCTGAGCGAGCGGTCAGGGTTTAGCATTGCCTCAGTCCCTGTTGCCACACTCCAGCACACGTAGGGCCACGTGGCGATTCTCCCATGGCCCTTTGGGAGAGGACAGTGCTGAGGAGCAAGCATTAAGGTGTGCACTGCACTGGCTGCAGCGGCACCCTGACGATGTGGATGTCTGACTGCAGGAGGACAGGATGTTTTCAGAGAACGGCTACGCACGGAGGAAAACTGGCTGGCAGGCTGCTCCTCTGCCATTTGGCCCTGCAAAAGCTCTTGTAGTTGCCTCCTTGCAAAGCCTGTGTCCTAGGCTGTCCCCCCCCACACCTACAAACTGCACCTTGTGCCTCTTGCTGATGGCCTTTGCCCCGTCCTTGCTCCAGGTGATCATACCTGTGCTCCGCAGGACCGCGGCACAGCGGGACCAAACTCCCTGCGGGTTGGAGCCCAGGATCTGCTGGTCTGCAGAGATGCGTAGCCACAGCAGMGCTCCCCCCTGCAGAGCCCCTCGGGG
>NW_028185794.1:84864-124299 GCF_003343005.1 Rhea americana | reverse complement strand
GCCCGCCGCCGCCGCCCGCCGCCCCCGGCTCGCCCCCGGCCGGCCCCGAGCCGCCCGCCGAACCGCCGCAGGAGGTGAGTGTGCCGGGCCGGGGGCCCTTCTGCAGCGGGAGGCACTGGTCGCGGGTGCCTGGGACGCCCCGCGGGCCGCTTCCCTGCTGGGCAGCAGCCCTCGCAGCGGGCAGCCCTCCGTGGCTGGTGCGGGCCTGCGACAGCCTCTCCGGGGCCCTCCGGCCCCACTGCTTGGGGTGCTCCAGGCGCCAAACTGGGGATCTACCAGGCTCACCGCTGGGGGAACCTGCTCCAACCCCACAGTCTGGGGAGGAGGAGGCTCCTGATCCCACTGCCTGTGCCCTCCTTGCTCCCGTGCTGGCTGCAAGCAGCAGGGCTGAAGTCCCCCCTGGTTGTTGGAGGGGGAGGTTGAACCTGGTGCTGAGCGGGGCCTTTGCAGCCCCAGGGCTTGCCTAGGGTAAGGGGCGCACTTCTGGGAGCAGTACTGGTGGTGAAATAGCTCCCAAAATGCCTCTGTGGAGCAGCTGGGCTCTGAGAGGTCTCCTGCTTTCCATCCCTTGTCCTGGCAGCAATAACATGCCAGTCAGATGTCAACAGCAGCTCTGCGGGCGCTGCGGAAGCGCCTCTGTCTGTCTCCTCCAACTCCTCGCAGGAGGCAGGTATAATCCCCAGCAAGAAACGTGCCTACTTGGATATGTAGGGCCTGCTGGCCTCCGTGCACCGTCTCCTTCCCCCTCCCCCCCCCCCAAACCTTGCTCCATGGTGATTTCTTTCCAGGCAAGTGCTTAGTGCTGCACAGAGGTGAAGACCGGCAGCCTGCGTTGTATGCTTGCAGCTCAGGAAGGCTCCACTGTGCAGCGCGAGACCGTCTCCAGTAGCCTCCCGCGTTCAGGCCGGTTACCCCCAGGCCTTCTTCCCGCCTGCATGCGTTCACAGGAAAGGCAGCGCGAATCTTCCTCTCAGCTCATTCGCCAGGGCCCTGGCTAGCCTGTGCCAGCTGCGGCGCAGGCGGGCGCTGGTGGATGGGCCTCTCAAAGCTGCTGTGCTGCTTTGTCAGGAAGTGCCTGCGCCTCTTTTGTCTGCCGCCTTGGAGCTGCCTTCTCGGGGGGTAAGAGTTGAGCTCGGTGTCACCAGTGCCTGCCTGCTCCCTCTTGCTCTGCCAGTCGGCATTGCCAGCAGGCCTGCTGCCGCGGATGGTCTGAAAAGCTCATGGCGCGCGGGAGGAGAGAAAAGTCCGTGGTGAGGTGAGGAGCAGGAGCAAGGGAGAGGCTCCGAGCAGGGGGGGACAGGCTCTGGCTGGTGCGGGGAGCTGGGAAAGAAGCCGGAGGATAAACGCGTTCGGGCTGCCGCCGCCTGTCCTGGGCCTCATCGTGGAGAAGCTGATAGGGGGACTGTGCAAAGAAAGGCAGGAGGGGTAATTAGTGCCCGTCAGCGCTGCAACGTGCAAGACGGGGCTTGTCAAATGAACTTGACAAGATCACAGATCTGGTTGATGGAGGGAATTGTTGATATAATAATAATATACTTGGTCTTGGCATGGCCTGACATCCTGATTAAACAAGTACTGGGCAAAAATCCACTTGGGGGTATTTTAAGCTGATTAAAAACTTGCAGCTGATGGATCTTTGAAAGTTGCTATTAATGAATAATTGCCATTCATGAGGTTTCCAGAGGGGCATGGCAGAGACCTTCTCTTCATCAAAGATCTTCAAAACTGTAAATAGACACTGGCTGCTAAGGGAAGTCAGCTAGCAGCACAGGGTAAGGAGGGAGTAAAGGTGCTGTTGCAGGGGTATGGTTTACTATGGCAGGCCCAGGGCGTTTAAATGATTTTCCTCTGACAACATGGGAATATGCACTGTCAGATCAGAGGAACCAGGATTGTAAGTGTAGGAGGGACTTGGGCTGTGGTATGTGAAGGGCTGAACAGGAGCTGTGGGAAATGGGGAACTCTGACAGGTACTCCTTGCTGCAGCCAGGCCTGACTCTTGCTTTCTGAGTGTCAGAGGACTGGGGAGACATTGAAAAGTTTACAGAAGAGCCCAAAGCTGTGAGGCATCTGTGGAAACGCAGCTAACAGCATGAGGCTGAAGAAGGCCCTTCGTCTTAACCAAGGCAGACAGTAATCAGATTATCTCCTGATCTCCTACGTGCCTCTGCGGGGAGTAGGTTTCTGATTCTTGAGGACGCTGGTATCTGATGGACAAAGGCAGAGCTCCAGAGGCTGGTTGGCAAAGCTGGAGATAGGGTGGGAATATGGGAGAGTGCATGCAGCTGCCTATTAAAACTATTTTCCTGGAAGTGCCTAGGAGTATCCATCACATGGAGCATTTCTGTCTGGCTTGGACATCGTTTCTGCCTCACATCTGCTGTGCCTGAGTTGGGGTCAGCAGTGGGGAAGGTTCCCCAGTTGCTGTGAGGGCTGGTGATCCTTTCTGGTGGCCTTGAGAACAGTGCTTGGCTGGATGTGGCATAGCAGGGCAGGACCTGGGTGGACTGTCAGAGCACACACAGAATTCTCTGGTGAGGATGCAGCCCTGAGCATCCCTGGGTGCTTGGGAGGTGGTTTGTTGGGGCTGCTCCTTCCTCATCAGAGGCCATGCTTTGGCTGGAGCTCAGTCTGGGCTCCTCAGCTCCCAGGAAGATGGAGGGCAACCTGCTAGATGGTTGCTTACATCCCTAATATCACACTCTTGATGACACTGTGAAGGTGTGCTGGAGCAGAGGAAGCAAACTGGGGCATGGATGGAACCTCTGCTGAATCCTTCAAATCAAGTTAGGAGGTCACTGTGGGTTGTGCTGGGAGCTTCAGCACACCCACTCTAATGAAGGGGTGCTAGGCACTGCTCACAGCTCTGCTTTCTACTTGCTGCAGGGACTGGGACTCCAGCAAGCTCGTGGCTATGGACTGCGAGTTGTGGTGATGCTGGAGGTGAAGGGAAAAAAATAAGTCTAGGTGCAGGCAAAGCTGTGTTGGAGCAGAGAGGCTTGTTGCTTATGACAGAGACACTAGTGGGGCATTGGCTAGGGATGTCAAGTAGGAATTGAAGTGAGATACCTTACCTGCTAGGTATGGGCATGGGGCGGGTGTAACGATAGCTTCTGAGGCAGAGTGTCTGGTGCTGGCCTCTTAGAGCTGCTGGGGCTTGTTTAACATCTTCCTTAAAGACCTGACAGTGAAGAACACGCTAATAAACTTTGCAGCCCTTCCAAGCAAGGAGGACAAGGAGGGGCAGGGATGGAAGGAGCAGCCACAATTCCAGCTGCAAGGATCCTGGCTGTGCAGTTTGGCCAGAGCAGTGTGGTTTGTGTTACAGATGCTGCACTTCAAGGATGGGGAGCACATGCCCTGGGAACTCCATACCCACTCTGGCCATGCTGCCCTTTCTGGAGAATTCAGGACAGGGCAGAAACATCTTGGCAATGGCATCCTTCCTGTTTGAGCCACATGCATGCAGCTGACAGTGGTTTCATTTGTGTACAGGTACTGGGGAGAAGAGATGGTTGAGTGAGTTGCCCTTGCAGTGAGATGGAAACCAGAGAAGGTGGCTGGCAGGAACTGCAGGATCCTTTTTCCCAGGAGGGCCAGGAAATCCCAATGCTGGAGATGGCTATGATGTGGAGAACAGACTGAGCCTGGTGTTGAAGGTTAGACACATGTAGGGTTGCTGACCAACATGGCCAGGAGCCCCACTGGATGTGTTTGAGCGTGTGTTTTCTGGTGAGTTCAGGAGCAGTCAGTGCTGTACCTGGCTGAGGGCAGGTGAAGGAGGCAGCTTGCCTGTTGTCGAGTGAATCGTTGCATCTTTCTGCATCGTGTGGGATTTGCAGTGTCTTGTGGGGATGGGCAGTGCCTGCCCCTGTACTTTAGGGCAAGCTTTGCTCCCACTCTATTGTAAAGCTGAAGGCTTTCTGGGCATGGAGTGGACAGCACAGCTCCTTCTCCCTCTGCTTGCTTTAGGCGGTTCTTTGCCTGCAGCAGGGGATGATGGACTGGGCCTGTGCAACTCACCTGAGTGAGGCTGGTCCCTTTGAGATGTTGTCTTCTGGGCAATGTTTTGGATTAGGAGTGAGGAGTAATGTCCCCAGGACACTCCTTGATGCAGTGGAGAGAGGATATGCCTCTTTCTGGGGAAGGATCTCCCTGTGCAAGAGAGTGTGGGGACATGTGAGTGCCTGAACCCAGGACCTGGTGTGCTTGGGGATGAGGTCATTTCTTGGAGCTGTTGCTTGCAGCAAGGATATAGTGGGTGACTACTGCAGCCTGCTAGCCTATGCTGCTGGGTGGACCCTGGTGTGCTCAGCCCTTTGGCAGAGCACTTGGAGCCTGTCTTGTTCAGTGACACTGTTCTCTTCCTTGGCTGCCATGGGATCTGTTAGAGCTGTTATGTGCCAGAGGCAGTGGGGACAAGGGACCACAGCACAGGGATGTACAGCTCTGCAGGCTGTCTTCTGAGTGCTGCCTTTTGCCCAGCTCTTGTTTGCAATCAGTTGCGCTGTGAGTTAGGGCCTGGCCTAAGGTCTGGCATCCTCCAGCACAGAGTTTTTGCTTGGCGCTCACAGGGTCAGTGCTGCAGGGTGTGGGAACAGCCGGCCAGGAAGCTCTTGGGTGTGTGTCTTTCCTGCAGGAGCCTCCCCGAACTGAGTCATCCTGCAAGATGTTGTGCTGTCCGCACCGGGCAATGCTCTTCCAGTGCCCTGCGCCCTGGGATGCAGCCATCCTGCAGTATGCACCCTGGCTCTAGCTCCCGACTGCACATCCTGGCCTGACCTTACCCCTCAGGAACCGTCCAGGAAGAAATCAGCTCCCTGCTTGGAAGACCAGCACTTACTTTGCTTTTACGTTTTGCTTTGACTTCTGCCAAAAGCAGTGAGCTGTAAGATGACAGCCTTGTGCTTTTCTTCAGGTGCATGTCCTTGGAGGCGGTGGCGGGCTTCACTCTGTAGTGCCACTTTGTGCGTAGGGACACAGAGTGTCCCAGTAGGCCAAGCTGGCGGAGTCTCTTTCCTTAGAAAGCTCAGAGGCAGCGGTGTAATTCTGCCAGCAGAATTTGCTTTTTGGCTAAGGTAAATCTTGGGCATTTTTTACACCCCACGAGAGAGCAAACCAAGTTCGGTTGTAACTTAGAGTGGCTCTAATGCGAAACAAAGTATTGCAGCCCCAATCTGGGGAAATACTACAGCTACGTTATCTCCAGGGCAAGAAACATTGGTTGTTTATGAAATGAAGAATCTCTCCAGATGTCCTTTGGATAGAAATAGACCTCTCTATAAAGCAGAGTGTCTTGTTACAGCAAAAACTGATAGCAGCTTGGACATTTGTAGGTAAGAGAGTGCAAACAGCCTTAACTCTGACCTGGGATTTTTCTGTTGAAACCATGAACTCTCTCTTGGATAGCTGCCATCTGTCTTGCTCGCTGGTGTACAGTGTAAAAACAGCTTTGCTGGCCCCTCAGCTCTGCCAGCTTTCTGCAGCCTCAGATTTTCAGCAAGCTTAGTACGTGCTCTTGCTGTGGTTGCATTTCAAGTTGTATACCTGTGCGCACACCCTGTGTGTGTGCGCATGCTCTCCTGTACCTTGCTTTGGAAGATTGGCATTGGTACAGCCTGCAGCAGTTCCGGCATTCTGACCCCTGCTCTTCCCTGGTTCGCCAACCAAGGTGATCATCAAAATACTGCCCATGCTCTATGTGCAAGTCCGATATGTGAGCGCGGGGTGGAGCAGCGGCCATGCATGTCGGGTTTTGAATGTCCCCCTTTGTCAAGTGTTTTGTGCAATGCGTATTTAATGCTTCTCTTTCTCACCTTAATCTTGCTTGTGTTTTTTTTTTCCCTTTTCTTACAGGGAGCATAAATAATTGAGGAAGACAAGCCTTAGTGCTGCATTAGGGACCTGAGTGTGTGGTAGCATGGTAGATAAATGCATGAAAAATCCTCAGGTGCCCGAGGAGGATGTGCCCAAATGCATCCGGGTGCCACAGAGGCCTGACTGCTCTGTGCAGAGCGCTGTCCTGGGACCTTGGAACTGTTTCAGATATAACATTGAATTGTTTCAAATATAGCAAATAAGCCTGTGGCGCATTTGAGAGGGAGCAAGCATGGGTTTAGCAGACCAGCCTGACTCTGGGGGAGCTATGTGGAGAGCTGGGCTGCCAGGTCCCTGCTCTTTCTGACTCTTGCCACAAAAGATGTTCAAGTCTTGTGCATGTCAGCACCAGGGCAGAACGTAGCTGTTAACTAGAGCTTTTCTGTCTCTGCTGTTGGAGGAGAGGATGGAAAATGCTATCCTATCTGTCATTGCTGGCAATGCCTTGGTAGCCAGGGCATCTGAGCAGTGTGGGGTGCAGTGAACAGCTCCTTCTGCGATGCTGTGGGTGAGTAAAGCATCTGAATGCCAAGATGGAGCGCGATACCCTTGGGAACAGTTGCTTCCGAGGCGCTGGGGGGTCACTGCGGTGAYGGCTGCGGCTCCGCGGCCCCCCTCTCGCGCTTGGTGGCTGCCTGAGTGACTGCGGGCAAAGTGGCTGCAGTGAGGAGCCCCACACAGCTCCCAAAGTCTGGAGCTCGGATTAGGAAATGTCAGCTTCCCAGTTGCCCGGGCAACCTTAATTTGTGCCCCATCTGCAAATGCATTAGGATACAATTGGTAATTGCATGATGCCTGCTGTTTGTCCTCTAAAAGCCCTGCCTCATTGCCCGCACAGGTGAACGAGGTGATGCCTCCTTTCGTCCTCAGTRTTCAGGGTACAGTTCTCTCTTGCTTTATTTCACGACTCTGAGGTATTGGAGGGGTAAAGCCAACATAGCGAAACCCCGCCAAACCCAGAGAATGTGGACACTCAGGTATCTGATCAGTCATCTTGGCTCTAGTTCTGAGCTAATCTTAATAAACTGCGTCTTACTTGCGTAGTGTCCATCTAATTGTTGCTGAGTGTCTCTGCAGCCCACTGGAAGAAAATATCTGGTTTTAGGTCACTTAGAGAGTTCACAGCAGAGATCTGTTGGGATTTTTCATCTTTGCTCTGCTTTCTAGACCTGRCGTCAAAAGCACCTGAGTGGGCGCCACTCTCTGCAAGCTCGCTGGGGCTTGCATATCCCTCCCTCCTTATGAAACTGGATGCAGGCAGGTAGGAAATACTGGAGAAAAAATTAAGTGTTTTTGCTGACATTGCCAATGAACTTGGCAGCAGGGGTAGGGAGATGATCTGGCAGCTCTGTTCTACAAGTGGGTTAGCTGGGATTTTAGACTGCTGCTTTGGGGAGATGGGGTGATTCCTGGCTTTTGCAGGACTGCCAAGGCAGGGGGGCTGCCCACCAGTTAGGAAGAGCGAATGCCACATGTGCAGTCTCCTGACTGCAAAGCTGTTGTGCTGGTGCCCTGTCTTGTCCGGAGCTGCTCAGTGTTCATGGGGTGGGAGAGGGAGGGGTACAGGACAAGCATCAGCAGCAAGCTAGGTGTAAGTGTATCTAGCAAAATGCATCTAGGAAATGGGGTTTGTGACAGATTTTAATGCAGGCAGGTTTCGCTCTGGGGAGGAAGAAAGAGCAGACAACCCCTTTCTGACCCCAGGAGGATCATCCTGACACATTTCACAGCCCTGCAGCAAACTTGGAGATAGCAGAGCTCTTTGCCAACAGGTTTTGTGCAGTCCGAGGCACTATGCCCAACACTCCTCTTTAGAAATGCTCTTTGCAGTCGCAGGCGTTCAGTTACTCCACAGCGGCATGCCCAGGGTGATGCCTGGGGCATGGTCCCAAGAGCTGGCTGGGGGAATGYGCTGCACTGTTGCCAGTTCTCTGGTGGGGAAGGGCCACATCTGCTGCTGGGGTGGTTCAGTGCCATGCCGCACGTCCACTCATGTTGCGGGCTGTCGCGTGTTGAGCAGGGCCTGTGCGCTTTTGTGCGTGTCGATACATGTGCCTACCTCTTTGTGTGTCCCTTTGCACTAATGCTTGTGCGAATGAGCTGTCGCCATTTCCGGACTGTGCTTTTTGATCACGCTGCAGCAGTATCAAAGGCTCTTTGCTGGGTAGGAACCAGCTTTCCAAAATGTGGGCTCAGCCTGTGCGATCTCCTGGTGCTTTAGAGCTGTGGGCACCGGCGTGTTGCCTTGGTATCTCGCAGGTGGTGGATGGAAGCTATGACGGGCCAAGTCCCTCTTTGCTTTAGAGAGAGAAAGGGAGTTTAGAGAGCAGCTTTCTGGAGGGGCTTCCCGCAGTGAATTTGCAATTGCTGTCACTCATCTTCCTGCCACGTGGGCGTTAGATCTAACTGGGATTTTAGCAGCAGAGACAGCACACATTTGGGTTTTGTGCAAACACAACGCTCCTCTACTAAATCTTGCTGCGGGGTGGAAGGAGGTGGCAGGGACGAGGGGGAGGGGGGAACAGGTCCAGCAATTTAACGGCTTGAAAAGTAAAGAGCAATTCTGACTTTCCTGGAGCACTTATGCTCTGGTGGCAATGAGCAAAGTGCTACAGTCCCCTGGGTTTAATCGCCCTTCGGGTGCTCAGTGCCCTCCCTGCTGGGAGCCTGGTGCTCGAGGAATCGCTGAGCTTAGCAAGGCAGGGCTGGCCACGTCTCCCTTGGATGATGGAGCAGAGAGCAGTAATAGCAGATTTCCTGTCTCCCACTGCAAGCCAGGCGCTGGCTGTTCCTGGAGCCCTGTCCCGGCTCACTGGCACCAGGCCCTGCCTGCAGGGCCAGCAGGAGGTTTTGCTCTTTCCTTCTCATCTGGAGAAGGCCGTTACTCCTCGCAGCCATGTCTCCTCGTGCTGGCTTCCAGCCCGCGCCGGCGTTCACTTGCTCTGGGTTTTGCAGCTGCCCCCCCAACCTCCCCCTCCCTGCTGCTCTCAGCCAGGATGGCTGCAAGCCTCGGGGCTGGCTGTGGCTTGCGCAGCTCCTCTCGTGCCCTGGTACGGAGGGGATGGGCTTGGCGAGCCGCCCTGGCTCCCCGCCGCTCTGGGCTGGGCTGCCGCGAGGGCCGTGGCGCCGGGCCGGCTGGTGGCGAGCAGCGACTGAGCCGTTCTTCCTGTGCCCGGGGAGCCCCCGGAGCAAGCAAGGGCCCGAGCAGCAGCGTTCCTCTGGGGGCTCAGGGAGATGCAAAGGCTCGGGGCCTTGGCGAGGTGTTTACACCTCCGCTTCCGGTTTGCTTTTCCTGCTGCGTTCTGTTCCTCAGGGCTATCGTTGGGCTCTTTTGCAGCGGAAGGAGGAAGAGGTTTTTGTTTTAAGCCCCAAGATGAATCTGTGAGTGGCCTGGGCCTCTAAGGCCGCCTGAGGTGGCTCTCCTGGCCTGGCACAAGCGTGACAATAGTGTGGCTTTAGACGGCCCTGTGCTGTGCTTGGCCAGCTGGCCCTGGTGGCGGGAGTTCCAGGCAGCCAGTGTTGCAGAGGAAAAATCCATCTGACTCTATGGCCCAAGGCTCTGGCATTGTGGGTTTGGCCCAAGGCTCTGGCATTGTGGGTTTGCAGCCCAGCACCAGCAAGCTCAGGTGTTTGGGTGCTCTCAGCCCCTGTTTTAGGCAGTTGTTTTTTGGGGGGATGCAGGATAGGGGCTCCAGGCTTACTGGGATCTGCTGCCACTGCCCGCTGGAGGCTGCTGAGATGCTGAGGAGCAGGAGTGTGGCTTGAAGGCTGGGGAGGACCAAGCTCYGTGATGTGTTGTCTTGCCTCGTACCTTGTTGTGGCATCAGCTGTCTGTAAGGGTAAAACTYTGGGCTCTTTTCTTGCCTTCTTGCGGTGTCGTGCCTGAGAGGCTTTCAGGCCTGTGGTCTTTGGACTCCTGGTCTCCTGGAGGAATTTACCATCTTATAACTTGGGATGCTTGTGGTGGTCCTGCAGAGACCTGGGAGGGAGTGGAGGGGAACTGCTGGGCTATTTGTAGCCATTTAGTTAAGAAACGTTTTCCCACTGTGTTGTGAAGCCTGCGGGAGCCATGGAAAATAACCAGCTGTGCCAGCTGACACCTCTTTGCTGGAAGCCTGGGCGCCTGTAGCTGTGCARGACCAAGCTGGCCTTGTGAGGCTGCCACATGCTCCCCTTTTCCACCTCGGATGCAGAAAATTYGACTGTGATGCCTTTGGCGAGGTTGCCAGAGAGCATCTGTGTGTGGTGCTGGCAAGGGGACAGTGGCTGCAGTGGCCTCGCGCCGCAGCAGGGCCCTTGCCTGGGCGTCTGTGCAGGCACTGGCGACTCTGCCAGCACCGAGCTGATGCTAACGGAGGAGGCCAGGCTGCCTTCTGCTCTGCTTGGCTSTGGCCCAGATTTCGGGACAAAGGCTGGAGCGTTTCCACTGCTGTGCGCCTCGTGCTAGTGCCTGGCAGCACAGCCGGCTTGGAAAGCAGCAGGCTCCCAGCACCTGCTCTGTGGAGCTGCTCTGATACAGGCAGCATGGCGAAGCCTACTGAGTACTTTGCTTAAAAAAAAGGACACAAAAGGGAAGCAGGAGGCAACAGCCTGTGCTTTTCCCAGGCTCTCGGTRCTGGTTCGCTTTGCTGCGGGTGCCTTTGCACTCTGGGTGTGAGGCTGAGCTCATGCTGATGGGCCACCTTGCTTTTGCTCCTGGGCTGCAGGGCTACTCAAGGAAGGGTCTGCATTGCTGTGAGGGGTCTGTAACAGAATCAATATCAGAAGTGTTCACCCCCTGCTGGCCTCGGGAGGCCCCTCCTGCCACTTCCAGCTTCTCGCAGCAGAGCTTTTGGTGAGATGGTGATGTTTCAGGGGGACTTAATGTGGCCGTTAGTGCTCCAGAGAAGTCAGGGAGTACCTTAACCCTTCTATCGTGTCCTTCTTCCAGCTGGCTGTCCTGGAGGACTATGCAGATCCCTTCGATGCTACACAAGTGGCTGGTAGCCAGACAGGACTTGAGAAGGTGATGGAGAATGATGGATATATGGAGCCGTATGAAGCCCAGAAGATGATGGCTGGTAAGATTAAATGCTTTCTGCAAAGGCCAATGCACTCTTAGTGTCTCTAATTGCCACTGCTCTTTGAATTTAGTGGCCAGTGCACTGTCTTCCTCCTAGCCTACAACATAAGTTGGTGCCAAGTCCCCAAGACAAAGCTCCTGAGAGTTGGCTGGCAAACTTAGGAGATCGCTTCAAGAGGGCATAGCCACTTAAGAAGCCAAATTTCCTCAGCAGGACCTATGAGGAGCTTGCCACAGCCAGAGTGCTTTTGAAGCAGTAAAGGCATCTCTGTATTTCTGCTGGTCATCCTTAGCTCAGCTCTGTGCTGCAGTACCACCTCCGGGGTCGAAGTGCCTGCTTGCCGACTCACCCTGAGGGCAGTGGGATGGCCTGGCAAGGCTGAGCCATGAGAGACCTGCCTTCCAATACTGACATTTGATATGTCTTGCATAATACAAGACGGTCGTGGGAGCTATTTAATTCAGTTATGACTGGTCCTGAACTTGCTGTTGTCTGCTGCAGCAGTGGGGTCCCCAGTGGTCTTGTTTATGGCTTGCAAGCAGGAGAGGTGAGAGCGTGTGCTCCCAAAGGTACTGCTCTCCCTGCAGCAGCACATGCAGGGCTGTTCTGCCAGCTTGCACACTCCAGGCTCTGATTCTGCTTTGCAAACTTGTGGTTTTCTTGCAGCAAATGGTTTTGGAAAGCTAAAACAGCTTCTGGAGAAGAGCGTTGCTTTTTTGGAAAAATCAGCAACAAAGAGGCTGCTTGTGTCTGTGGGGAGACTTGCATTCCTGTTAAATTGAGGGAGGGGCATTTTATTCAGATTTTTTTTTTCCAGAATAGCCTTGCTAGATGTTCAGGGAATAAACCTGTCCTTGTTGCTCGTGCGGACCCTGTAGCTGGGATGCTCTGCCCCTGCGGACCTGCTTTGCAGGGCTGCCTCGGACTGGGGGTGTGCCACGGGAAGGAAGGGATCCTGATGCTGTGGGATGGCAGCAAGGCTGACTGTGCTTTCCTWCCTGATGGATGAGTTTGGCTCCCAAGAGACAAGCTCCCTTTGGTTAGGGGTATCGGGGAAGGGCTGCAGTGCATCCAGTGTCAGTGTCCATCCAAGAGACCTGTCTGGAGCTGTGCCCAGCATAGTGCCATGGCTTAGTTCCCTCTATGTCCTCTGACRAAGTCCTCCAAGATACACCATTTCCTGTTGTTCCTCCAAAGAACTTGGAGCCTTTGACAGCGGTAGCCAGCTCCACTCTGCAGCCTGAACAGAACTGCAGGGTGAACCCAGGTGTCCTGACCACTTTTTCTTGTGATACTTCTGTCTGGTGACACCTGGGTGTTTGGAGATAGATCTGCATTCCCATGAGGGTAGCATTTCCCCGCACCACGGTGTCTCTGGCATCTCAGTGTCTCCTCTCCATGAAGCAGCTGGGGAACTCCTTCTCACTGTCAGTCCTGAGCCCAGATTGGGCTGAGGCAGGTGGGAAGTCATCATTTGGTGCTTGTTAATAGCATCCTGGCTCCCACAAAAGAAAATATCACTGCTTTTTTGCTCCCAACCAGCTCTGATGCTTCTGGCAGGTGCTTTCTGGAGGTTTGGAGTCTGCTCTTTGCTGATGTGCCCTGCCCCATGTTAACTTTAGCTGAAGGCAAGCCCTTTCATCCAGCTTTGGGGACTGTGGCCAGGCTGTATTGGGCAAAAAGCTGATGCTCTTCTCTTTTGTCTTGTGCTAGAGATCCGCCAGAAGGGCTTCAGGGAGGCTCCAGCTCGGCCACTACACCTCTATGACACTCCCTATGAGCCTGTGCTTGGAGGGCTGGACATGGACATTGACCGTCCGGCTTGCCCAAGGCCCAGGGAGTCCCGACTGCCCGAGGATGATGAGCGGCCACCTGAGGAGTATGACCAGCCCTGGGAGTGGAAGAAGGAGCGTATCTCTAAAGCTTTTGCAGGTGAGCAGGGTGGAGGCAGCCTGTGGTTTGAGAAGGATGGCTTAAGCAGCTCGACAGGCTGTTCCTTGCTAGTGTTGCATAGTGTTTTGCAGAGGAGGGAAGCTGCTTYGTTGAGCTCTGTTTGTTTTTGTGGGGTGAGTAGGGGCAACCTCTGCATTGTGGGAAGACTTTTTCACTTGCAGAGACTGTTTGTCTTCAGCAGGGCTCATGGGAGCCAGCTGGGAGCACCGAGGRACACAACTGGTATACCACTGGCCAGTTTGGTTGGACTGGTGGCTGGAGCTGCCCTGGCAGCCTGTTCATTGCCCATCGTCTCCAGCTCTGCTCTAATTGCCTCTTTCCCTCTCTAACTGATCAGAGCCTCCAGTGCGAGTCACCCCCCATCCTGTCGCAAATCACTGAGGAGAAGCTGARCTCTGGGCTCAGGCTTATTCGTTCTTTTGCGAGTCTGCCGTTGTATGGGCAAGAGCTGGTCACTCCCCTGGGAGCCTTTGGCTGGAGAACATCCACCCCCTTGACCTATTTATCCATGCTGCTGGATCGATTGCGTTTGTGTTTGTTAATGAGGAAATCCATGCTGTGCATTAATGCTGGCTCCTGTGCCAGCGCTGGCTAATTGCCACACTTTTATCTATGGTGCAGTTTAATTGCAGCAGTATGTCTGCAATGCTGCCAGTGTGCACAAAGCACTCAAGCTGGTGGTGGCTGGCGCTGAGCAGGGATGCAGGTGGAGAAGCATCAACATTGGGGCTCATAACTGAGGGAGTGACTCAGGTTTCGGGCTTGGGCTCTGCAAGCTGGAGATGTGTGAGTTGGACTCTGTGGCATCTGGTTGAGTCTGTATTGGCACTTGGGACTCCCGGGTCCTAGCATGAATTGATGCAAAGCCAGGTGTCCACAGCATGCTGTGCTGAGGATTTGGCTCACTGGGCTCCATGATGTGGAAATGCAGTATGCTGGGTTTATGCTGAGATGTCTGTGCTGTGGATTTGAGCGGATTAGCTGCCTTGCTCGATGTCCCTCGGTGAGGGAGATGAGTTGTGTGTGGCATGAAGCAGGAGGCCATGCCCTCAGGCGTGTTAGGACCTGCTTGTTGTTTTCTCCTGGAACTGGAGTAGGTCCTGGTGTTGCTTGCAGGACTTTTCTCCCCTCTTACGATGCTGGAACCGCTCTACTGGCCCTCTGCCCCCTTGTTGTATCTGCGAGATCCCATGCTGATGGGCATGTGGTACTAGTACAAGGCTAATGCACCACGAGCAGAGTCTGTGCCCCCTTCCCTGATGCTGATCATCTCYGCTGCCACCTTCTCATTGCTGATGGTGCATTATCCACCTGTGACCTGGCTGGTCCCAGGAGCTTTGCAAGCACTTTGAGCCCAGTGCGCAGTGCCTCTGTCTCATCCTCTGGCTGTGGAGCAGGACCCAGCTGGCTGAGCACATCCCTGGGGAGCAACCTGCTGTCTCGTGGCATGGGAACTTGGACTGAGCTGGGTGACTAGGAGGTGCCTGGGGTGAGATGGCTGAGGGGATTTAAATGCACAGACAGGACAGATTGTGATGGGATTTTCAGCCTAGATCTACTGGATGGACTTGCACATAGGATGGGAGAGACTGCAGGCTCTCTCCCGGCTCCAGAGGTTGTGCTGAGGCTGGCTGGAAAAGCTGGTGCCCTGACGGAGAAGCAGTGTCTCTACCCTGGGAACTTACCCTGCATCAGACCTATTCCTGCTTGGTGCTGAGGAAGGGATGAAGTGGCAGATGGCAGAGCTGTATGAGCACCATCAGCTCCAAATACTTCCTCCTTGATGATTTCCAAGGCCTGAGGAGACCATGAGCCTTTTGCGTGGCAGGGTGGTGCCTTGAGGTCAGCTCAGTTTGCTCCTGTGGCCTTCCCTGGGCCTAGCTCTGCTTGCGATGGCCCCCTGTGATGATGTGGGTCCCTTCGGCCACATGCCTTGCTGTCCACCCCGACAAGCCTCATCCGGCTTTGAGCTGCATGTGGTCAAGCTCCTGGGAGTTTAGTCCTTAGGTCTTTCCCTGCTACAACTGCTATCCTTCTCTGTAGGCCTCGTGTTGCTGACATTTATTTCTAAGCCCTTTCTCAATCTCTCTCCCTCTCTCCCTCTCTCTCTCTCTTTCTCTTTCTTTCTTTCTTTCTCTTTCCCACCCCCTTCTTATCTAGTTGAAATCAAGGTCATTAAAGACCTGCCATGGCCACCACCAGTGGGACAGCTCGACAGCGGTGAAAGCCCCCCAGATGGTGAGGCTGGTGCCTCCGTCCCTCTGCAGCATGGCCAACTGAGCTACGAAGACGCCAACGGTGGGTCTTGCGCGACCAGCGGGGTGTTTGGGGAGGCTGGAGCTGGTGCCAGATGGGACCCTGCCTTGCTGGCCCCACTGCCAACCCAGGCTCTAGATGCCATGGCAACTCAGAGCTTGCTGACCCTGTCACGTGGTGAAAATGCTCGCCAGCCCCACTGTCCTCTGGTCACATCTTGGGGCCCAGGTGCTTAGAGTTCATCTAAGGCTTTACTAGCTATTTCAGTTTCTTGCCTTCTCCTTCTCTTCTTGACATTAAAGAGGTACAAGGACAGCCTTGTGGCTCTCATACGGTCCATCAGGCTCATCAGTCTGTCTTTGACAGCATCTACCATCAGATACCCAGGAAGGAATGTTAAGATGGACAAGCATAAACTCATGCTTTCCGCACAAATTCTCCTCCTGTCCTGTAAGCTGCAGCTCAGAACCTGAGCCTGAACCAGGCTTGGCTTTATATTTGAAAGTCCATAGCAGATTGATCTTGCGTGAGTTTTTTCAAATACCTTTTGAATCCATCTAAGCACTTGGCGTCCACAGCATCCTATGGTGGAGATCCCCAGTACTGCCTCTTGGTGTTTGAAATGGTCCCCTGATAACTTCATTTGATGTTCCCCTGCCTCTTGCCATTGCCAT
Source organism: Rhea americana (assembly GCF_003343005.1). Classification (NCBI taxonomy): domain Eukaryota; kingdom Metazoa; phylum Chordata; class Aves; order Rheiformes; family Rheidae; genus Rhea; species Rhea americana. Next base: position 108,476 of record NW_028185794.1, on the reverse strand, counting down.
TGGCAAAGCAGTACAGGAACTGCTTTGCCGTGTCTGTGCCATGAGGAGCTCTACAGACATCTGTCCTCCTCCACCTTCCCCCAGCTCCTTCTGGCCTCTTGTCCTTAGGGCATGAGACATTTGTCCTTGTCTCTTCTGTCTCCCCTCTGGTTATACGATACCTCTTTGCACACAGTAGTAAAGATGCACCAGAGATTTATTCAGTGACAGAATTATTATCTTCTGCTTTGTTCTCCTTTTTGCCCCCAAATTCTTAACATGTGATTGGTGATTTTATTTTATTTTTTTTTTTGCCAAATACTGAGCAGTTAGCAAATGTTTCTTGGGACTCTGAACACCCAGGTCTCTTACAGGGATGCTAACAGCTAAATCAGATCCCACCACTGAAGTTAGGGCTATTTTTTCCCCATATGCATCACTTCATTTAGCACTGTTAAATTTCCTCTCCTATTTTATTGCCTAGCTGCTCAATTGCAGGCAATCCTCCTGAACCCTYGGTGGCTAGCTCTCACTACTACTATCCTGAACAGCTGAATCTCGCAGGCACGCTTTGTCATTTCAGATTTGCCATGTTTTAAAGTCGTCTTGTGTGTGTTGAGCGGAAGAGGCCCTGAGTAAATCCCCCTTGTACTCCGCTGGTTAATCTCTGTTATAAAAAGCAATGATTGTTTTTTTCCCTTTTACCCAATTATTAATTTTTTAAAGGCCATGCTCTCATGCCATGGTGGATTAGATTTTTAAAGAGCTTTAGGGGAGGGTTTTTTGTCAAAATCCACCCATGCAGTATTGGTTGGGTCGGCCTTGTTCACATGCTGCTGCTTTTTCAGAGGACTCAGATAGATCTCCGAGACATGACTTCTCTACGAAACAGTTGTGATACCGCAGTGTACCGTGTCTGTCCGTGTGTCACTAATTCTGCTCCTGACAGACGCTGCGGTGTACCAGGTGCAGATGTCTGATTTTCTTATCTGTAATTACCCAGACCCCTGCAGGGCTTTGTGAAAATCGGTAAGGCTATTGCTACCTCCCGGGTGGTTTTGAGCAAGAGATTGCACGTGACTGCTGGTATTCATTGTGAGTTGTAGGGGAACTAGAGTGAGGTGGCTGATCTGCCTCAGTCAGTTTGTGGTATTGTCCCAAATTCTYTTTTAGGGATGTTGCAGTCGGAGATCAATTCTCAATGTGTCCAAAAAAGAAAAGTCTTGGCAGGTGGAAACTTCTGTCAAGAAAATTTAATTTGTTTGCTACACAGCCCCCACTCTTCCCTCAGTGTTTCTTATTCCTTCAGTCACTCTGACAAGCTTCCTGTTCCTGATGAACACATCATTTGTCATTTTTCATGGTTTTAGCAACCCAAATTCTCCCTCTTTTGTTTTGACTTGCTTTGTTGTGTTAAGTTTATTTTGCCAGAGTTTTGTGTTCTTTTCTACTTTCTCTGTCTGGATGAGACTTGAACTTCTTGAAAGATGTCTTTTTATTCCAAGAGACTTCTTTTAATATACTGTTTCATCATATGCTCTTCCTCTGCCTCTCTCTGACAGGTGCTATGCATTTGTTCTGAGCCTCTAATATGATGACTTTAAGCTGTCTCTGGTGCCAGCAAACACTTCAGTCTTTTGACTGTTTTTTTTAATGATTGTCCCATTTTTTTTAGGTGATGAGTTGAAACTGAAGTTCTGTTGTTAAGTACAAGACTGAACCTGGCAGGTTAAAAGCAAGACTGCTTTGGAGGCATTGCTGGTCTAGACTTAATGCTGGGCACTTCATCCCCTGGCTCCTTCTTGCCATTTTTAAGCCAGGCAGAGCTGCAAAGGATTTTGGATAGGTTTTCTTCTGCCTCCCTTCTTCTCTTCTCAGTCCAAAGGCATGCTGGGGTGCTTGGTGACCCTCTCCTGGGTAGAAGTACCTGTGAGACCTTGCCTTTTTTGCATCCCTCATTTGCAAAACTTGTCTGCTCAGGGTGCAGACAAGATTTCTCTCGAATAGACCCCTTAGATGATGTCTGACACCCTGCTAGATGGAAATGTCCTTCTCCTCCTGCTTTGATGGCCAATATTTAGCTTTCTGTATCTGCCCCGCAGCAGTGTGACCTTCGCCTCGCTTGGGTTTGCCACCTCAGGAGCGGCCTATCTGTGCTCGCAGGGCCCAAGAGTACTTCTAGCCTTTGCCTCTGCTTCACACCCTGGCCACATGCAGAGCCAGCAGTGGGTGGAAGGGCACAGCTTGGGCTACCTCAAGCTCATGTGCTCCTGGTCACCATAAGCCCGAGAGAACAGGTCCTGTGGAACAGGCTGAGGGCTGTGTGCTGGCAAAATCATCCCAAACAATGGAATGAGGGAGGGTGTGGGGGGAAGCAGCTCAGCAGCGTCCAACGAGCTGACSCTGGCTGAAAAGGCATTTGGGCTGCACAGTAGCTGCCTGCGGCTTGTCCTAGGGGTAAGGAGAGGCCAGAGGAGGCCGTTGGGGCTCAACAGCCTTTAGGGCGCCTGTGTCTCTAGCTGCCAGCAGTGTCGTGTCAGCTCTATGCACGGCTGCCCGATCGATAAGTAATTTGTGCAAGGGGCTTGTGTTGCAGGGGAGCAATAATGAACTCTCTGGAGGAGAGAGAAACAATATTATTAATGCTGAAATCATCCTGTGAGGAAATAACATTCAGTGGGCGACCGAGTCCCCAGGGCACATCTCCACTAATGCCCTGCCACTCGTGCACCCCATCCCTCCCCCGACTGAGCTGCGGGCAAGGCAGGCAGAGGCTGGCCAGTGGGAAGCTTGGTGAGACCAGGCACGTGCAGTGGAAAGTCTCGGGTGGCTGCGTGGAGGTGCTTGACCTTGCAGATGTGCCCACAAGCACTCTTTGAATCTCAGTTGCAGAGCCTCAAACCCACTGTAGCTTTGCCAGAGGCTGTTTGAAAAAAACCCGGCCACCCTTGCAGAGCTAAAGTTGGGGCATCGCAGAGGCAACGTGCCTTGCAGATGGGAGGACAAAAGGGCCCGCCACACCAGGTGGCTGTGTTTCTTCCAAGCATCCTGCATGGAGGCCAGCAGCTGGATCCGATGCTGGCGTTTGGAGGTGTCAGGGAAGCATCTCTGAATTGAAATGTCTCTTTCCTCGAGGGGAAGGGTATTTTTTTTTTTCTTTTTCATTTCTTTTTCCTGGTGAAGGATCACTTGTGCAGGTAGAAGCGTGACCCTCATTTCCTAACTGATTGCTTCTCCCATTTGCTCTCAGCTGAAGTTGTGCACTCCATCTTTCCTCCTTCTTCCTCCCATGATTGGAGAGCCTCTCAGTGCTGGTGTTTTCTCTTGAGAGATGTACTTAATTATATACCACAATCACTGAATCTTTGGTTGGGATAGCTTTTGAAGGTGCTCTGGAAAATATTTCCAGGAGTTAAGGCATTGCAGAGACTCCAGTTTGCACCAATTCCCAGCTTGGCGTGGACCTGACCTTGTGCATCTGGGGGCTCTGTAGAGAGCAAGAGTCCAAAAGCTGACCTAGCCTGTCTGTTGTTAGACCAGGAGGATGGAGAAATGAGAGGAGACCCAGCATGATGTGAAATGTGTTTGGGTGTTTCTGTGGCCAGAAGCATTGCTGCAGTGTCTTCCATGTGGCAGATACTCTTGAAAGTTGGGATCCTGGCAGACCTGTTCTCAGTCCAGCCCACTACCCTGCAGTCGGTCCTAGTTCTTGCTGGGGAAGCTGCTCTGCGTGTTCTGAGTTCTGACATGTGCCTGTCTTACAGGCCAAGTGGAGGGCCTGGGATACGGCCGTACTTCACCCTGCAGGGAGGAGAAGGCCAGAGCTGCCCTCAGGCATGGGACCAGCAGCCTCAAGAGCACAAAGACACTAAGCTTGGAGCCGGCCCCATTCCTTGGGGAGAGAATTGACCCGGCCCTGCCCTTGGAGAGCCAGTGGTGAGTCCTGCCACCAAATGACTCCCCAACCCCTCTGCATGCTCTGGGATCCCCATCATGAAGCCATGAAGAAGCCCAGGACAAACTTGGCTATTGCCTTTCCTTTCTTCCCTGGCACCATGTATCTGCCTGCTGCCATTTGTTTCTGCCATCCTTCTTGAAGTCCTGGTGTCCACTTGTGCCCTCTGCGTTCCTCATGCTTGGCCTGTGTGCAGCACCTGCTTCTCATCCCCCATCCCCACCCTGTTCTCACCCGTATCCCTTAGCCTGAGCATGGCTCCTGTCTCAAGGGAGATGCTGAGTGAGCTGGAGTTGCTGCTGCTGCAAGGCACAAAAATAATCCATTAGGGCTTTCCTCGTCCAGCATGGGGCATCTGCACCAGTCGTTCCCCAGCAACTTTTTGCTCTCTCTCCTGCCTACAGCTGGTACCACGGGGCCATCAGCCGGACAGATGCGGAGACACTGCTGAGGCTATGTAAGGAGGCCAGTTACTTGGTGCGCAACAGTGAGACCAGCAAGAACGACTTTTCCCTTTCCTTGAAGTGAGTGAGTTTGCCTTGGGTTGTAGGGCGGGGGGTGGCTGGCACTTCCAAGGCTGTGCTGTCCTGTACCCGCAGGAGCAATGATGCTGCCACGTGGCCCTGAGTGCTAGCAACTTGCGTGCAAGGGCATCCGGAGTAACAGTATTGCATGTGGTGAGCCGAATGTGAAAATCTCCCTGGTCTTAGGCTCCCTGTAGGCTGGCTGTCAGCCGTCAGAGGCAGCTAGACATCGGGGAAGTCTGAGCCTGGGACTTTGGTGGCAGTTCACATCTGCATTTGCTCTGTGCCAGTAACAGGTTGCTGTTTTACATACACCTGGCACCTCTCTTCAGCGACACACGTGCGGGTAATGCTGTGCCGTGCTCCTGCTGCGGGATGCACGGATGTGAATTAGCTGCAACYGCACATGTGTGCCTAGTGACGTGTGCTCAGCCCTTTGCATACAGCTGCGTGGGTTTCTACCCATGATTTCCCACACTTGTGGGCCACTGGTAAGTGTGCACATGTGCTTCTCCTTGTGCTGTGCGCCACCTTGGACTGGGCAGTGAGCTGAGGGAAATGAGGTAACTTAGAGACAACTGCAGGATGTTCATAAATCACTATAATACAAAGCTTGCATTTCTTCGCTGCGTAACACGGGCTTTTGACATTTGGTTTGATGTTTGGCAAAAGTATCTTTCAGAAAGACTTGCAGATCTGAAGGCATGTGGGTTTTCCCTTGGCAGTGTTAGTAATCCAGATGGATAAAATGATGTGCCTTATTACTTATTCGAATGTGCCTGATTACAGCTTCCAGTTCTGGCTTCTTGTTATCCCTTTTTGGTCTAGTTTCATGGGAAAAAAAAGTTTGTGCGATCACATTATTTATGGAATTGAGGCTATCCCTCTGTGCCTCCCAGCCCAATTAAATGTTGTAGCTTGTTGCTCAGCCACACTGTAGAGAGGGTCTCTGTTTAAAAAGTACTGACATCCTACACAGCCCATGAAAACAGACAGGTGGAAGAAGGAGAGAGGGAGAGACAAAGACATAGAGAGACTGTGTTAAGCTCCTAAGGAAAAGTCTGCAGTGTGGGCTTAGCTCTTCTTAGGCTGCAGATTGGACCACTGATTGCAGGAAAAAAAGAGGTTATAAACACCTTGTCTGCAGGGGAAGTTACCTTATTATACACCATGAAGTCCAACCCAGGAATGCCAAGGTGGTCTCCTCCAGGGACCCGGTGTAGTGATGCTACCTTTCAGTTTTCTTTMTGAAAAAACAGGTTATGCTTCTTCGATTTCTCAGCAGGAAAACCACACTCTCTCAGCAGAGTTTGGTTTCTGCTTGCTTTTCTTGGGGGATTTTTTGTGCTCTCTCCAAGTTTTCTGGATTTCTATAAAACGGGAGCACTGAAACTGCATGAAGCATTGTAGTTGAAGTCCTGCCAGAGAAAGAGTGTGTTGCACGTGTGTCGCTGAAGAGAGGTGCCAGGTGTATGTAAAACACCTCCCCATAGCTCCCCATCCAGCTTTTGGGGGACTCTTGGGGCAGCCCCCTATGAAATCAAAGCTGCTCCTGTCTTGAAGATGGATTAGTAAATACCTTGTTGCCCTCCTGCAGTACAAGTATGTCAACTCTGTTCCTGGCATAGGTGAAAAAAGTGTTGAGCACTTCAGTCGTCTCTCTCCAACAACAGGCCACGTCCTGGAGCTTTTCTTAATATACTTTGTTTTTCTACCTGCCTTTCTCCCTGGTGATTTGAGCTTTCTCCACTTATTTCCTGATACCATAACCAGGAATCAGATTGCTTTGTCTCACTTTATTTTGTACTTTTTTGCTGCCTTCAACACCAAACCAGGGCAGACGTTTAGCTGAAAATATTCTCTGTCTTCCTTCTGCCCTTGTAGCTTTTAGATTACTCAACAAACCCTTCTTTTTTTTTAAAAAAAAAAAATGCTTTCATTATTTTTTGTCAGAATTTTTCCTGACATTTTAGTTTTCTCAATATTTTTTCCTTGCCCTGGGTTGTGAGCTCTTCTGAAGAAACTGCTTCTACTGGCCCACTGTATTTCCTCTTGGCCTTTTTCTAATTGTAACTGTTTTGCATATCTGGTGATGCCCCAGTAATTAATCTTTGCCTTTTGGGGCAAGGTTCAAATTCAGGCAATTTCAAATARAGGTCAGTAGGCCTTGGGTAAGAAGATTAACTTTTCTGATTTGTACAAATATGAATGATGATTTGCTCCTGCTAGAGTCACTTTTTCAGCAGCTGTTTCCCAAAGTAGCGTTTTGGAAGCAGGTGTCACAGAAGTGATGAATCTCTGGTTGTGTCTGAGACTGCGAGAAGTCCTCTCAGCCATCAGCTTGTGGGTAGCATTTGCCACCACATGTATTTGAGAAGATGGGAGGTTGCGGTAGGTTTGTTGATGAGCCTTCACCCWTGGGCCAACTTGGAAGCACTGATGTTGCTGGATTTCTCGTATTTTCATCACCTCTCTGCTAAGATTCCCAAAGTTGCCTTCACGTCCTGTGTGTCCCTGCATGTATCAGCCCTGGTGGGATACTGCCTTGAACCTCTTGCAGATCAACAGTGGTAGTTCCTAGCTGCGCTCTGGAGCATCATAGTGTGCTATTGCCTGTGTGCTTAGGGGGCTCTTCCCAATACAGAGTTGTCCATATGTTGTCATGCTCATCACCTGTTTTTGGCAAGTTGAAGCCCCTCTTCATGCTGATAGGACACCCCCATTGGGTCACCTCACCATTGGGTCCTTTTGGGCTCTCTCCTAGAAGTTAGATACTTCAATCTCAATTGAACGCCTCTCGTGTCTTCCCTGTGTTCTAAACATCTATTTCTTTGTTTTTATCTTAGCTCTTTTTGCTGATATTTGGTCTTGTGGTAAAAATGGCCAAATCCTCTTTGCCAAGAATTGCCCCTTCTCAAATGGAACACGAGGTTGGGATGTAGCCTTCCAGCTGTGTGCCTGCTCCCTGAAGGCTGTCTCTCTGGTGGTGGAGAGGATGCTGCAGGCCATCCAGGCAGCTCCAGGCAGCTACTTGGACGCTGCCTATCCACTGGCTGTGTTTGCATAGAGCACACAGCCTCTAAAACATGATTTTTACTCTGTTGCATTTCTCTGTAGGGTCTTTTCAAAATAAACCCCCTAGGACACTTTTCATGCAGTTGTAAGCTGGTCAACTGCATCTCTCTCTCTCTCTCTCTCTCTCTCTCTCTCTCTCTCTCTCTCTCTCTCTCTCTCTCTCTCTCTCTCTCTCGTCTTTTATTCTTTTTTTTTTGTGTGGGGGGGAGAGGGAGGAGAAAGGAGGAGCAGCCTATGAGATGGTCTGAAAGGAGAACTCCTGCATTGACCTGAAGTCCTTTTGTGCCACTTTAAAGGAAAAATACACACAAAAGAGAACAGCAGGAGTAGCTGTATCCATAGCATGTCAGGTAGCCTGAAGGATTTAACCCTTCCATGACAATCCTATCTGATGCAGGCTAGCCGTCTTGGCTGGTCCTAGGCAGAGTTGTACTGTTGTCTCAAATGCTCTGAAAACGAGTCCTCCCAGGTTCGTGCCTGTATAACAGTGGCTGTGACCACACTGTGAAGGATTGTGTCCTTCTGTCTGTCYGTGTCTGCACACAGACTTGTGGGCACTTGGGGCAGAGGCTGCAGGCTACCTAGAAGGAGCATCGTCTTATCCTTGGCATTGTACTCATCAAACCCAGCTGTTGGCAGCAAGGCTGTTGGTTTTGCAGTGTGGTCTCTGGAGCACCTTTTTGAGGGTCTGGTGTTGGTTGGATCCTCAGGCAGTGCTTGCTGATGTCTCTGAGCTCGTCTTGGTGCTGACCGCAGCTTGGGGGCTGGGGAAGGTGTCCCCTAACCGTGGCCCAGCTCCTGGTCACACAAACCCAGGGAGCAATTTGGGCAAAACAGCCTACTACTTCACTTCTCCATGGACCTATATTGCAGCCCTCTTACATTAATCCTGTACCTGTGCATCTTGCCACTGCCAGTGATAGGGAAGGGGTAGGTCTATCTGCCAACAAGGCACAGTGCYGATGGGCAACTGTGTGTATTTGTGAAGATCTGGTACATGCACATGCGAATGGATAAAATGCTCATGTACACAACTTTTGCGGGATGCCAGCACTCACTGTGTAAGCAGCGTGGCCTCTGCGTCTCTACCCCTGCAGCACTTCCCCTGCATCCGGAGGGATGTGGGATGTGGCAGGTCTCCAATCGGAGAATTTGATGGCTCTCRTCGGACTGAGTGCTATCGCTTTTCTGGCAGTGCAGTAGTCCATTGGCCTGGATCCTTGCGGAGAACTGTGCCTCTCCTGCCTGACTTCTCCTAGCCTCCCCTCAGGGTAGCTTGTTCCCTGCCTCTCAGCTTGAACAGCTCCTAAATGGATTGCAAACCCATTCTGCTAATGCAGCCAATCTGTCTGTTATGGGCACCGTCTCCTCAGGAGATCCAGCTGGGGGGATGGGACTGGACTATACAGAGCTGGAAACAGCTCAGCATTGCTGATGAGGTCCTGTCTGCTTTTAAGTCATCAATATTTTGCCGTAATGTGCATTCCAGACGCTGCAGACAGGCTGTGGCTCTCCTCAGAGACACAAATTAATAGCAACAGGGCCATTAGCCCGTCACTTGGAATCAGACCTTGTGGCATTATCTGCCTGTACAGCCTCAGATGGCTTGGCGCCCGCGCTGTGCCAGAAAATGGCCTTGCTACGCTTAGTGGGTTTTTATGGAGCCTGCAATGTGTGTGCGTGGGGGTGCATGGGTCCCTTGCATGGCTGAAGGAGACATCCTGCTCGCTTTCAGCTTCCTCAGGGTGTGGTTAGGGATGCACAAACACAAGTCCTGGCCTGTCTGCTGTGTGAACCAGAGTGGTTGTGAAAAGCACTTAGCTGTGTGCAAGAGGCAAAAGCTTCTGCCTTTGCATCATCCTGCAGCAAGAGCCTCCTGCTGCTCTGTACCTGGCCCCTCTTAGCCACAGCATGGAAGGGGGTTGGAAAGCTGGCCTGCTGCCTCTGTTTACATGGACAATGTGCACCACTGCCATCATCTGCGTGTTGTCTGGAACTCTGTGTGACTTCACATCTCACAAGCCAAAGCCAGGCCCTCGTTGTGTGCTTTGGACTCACTAGCCCCTCTCCTTCCCTTGCCCATGCACATTCTGCCTGTGCCTTGGGCACTGTCCCTGTGCCCAAACGGGCTTGTTGTACCCTGCAGTGCCATGGCACTTCTGGTGCAGCATGGCATGGCCGCACGTGGGCATGTCCCTCTATATCCCACATGCTGTGGCCTTCATCCCACATCATGGGGAGAGCAGGCTACATTGGTGGAGAGATGCATGGTTAGAGGAGGAGGACAGGCCTAGAGATTTGGGAAAGGGGAGGATGTGGGGCAGCATGGGCATAGCATGGGCATGGTTGTGGCTGAGGCAGGAGGCCATCCACATCCCAGAGATGTAGGGGCAGGTTGCCAGGCTTGGTGGGGCCAGAAATGGGGTAAAAGCTGATAGGATGCTGGGGAAAGCTGCCTCCCCTAACCCTGCCTCGATCTTTCCTTACAGGAGCAGCCAGGGCTTCATGCATATGAAACTGTCCCGAACTCAAGAGAACAAGTACGTGTTGGGTCAGCACAGCCCGCCGTTTGACAGCGTGCCGGAGATCATTCATCACTATGCTAGCCGCAAGCTGCCCATCAAGGGGGCTGAGCACATGTCCTTGCTGTACCCGGTGGCTATCCGTACCCTATAGTCCATACACCACATGAGCCTGGCTCGAGGCCGGGTGTACCCAAAGCTGGCCCATCCTCAGGGCTGAGTGCTGTGATGCCAAGGACGAGCTCGGCAAGGACAAGGACCGGCAGCCCATGAGTGGCTCATTGGGCACAGCTGCCACCGTCTGGGATTGCTGCAGCCAGAYCTCTTCTCCTGCTCTTGTGGGGTTCCTGTGTGCTGGTTTTTCTTCTAGGCTGACTACAGGAGATTTCCCCGTGCGAGGAGCTGAGTTGGGCCTGCTGCCATACTTGCCGGCTGCCTGCTGCCCTTGCCTGCCTCTGGGCAGAGCTCAGGAAGCAAGAACTGAAGCTGAGGCCTTTGGAGAGGCCTGAGGCGGGACAAAGTGGGAGAAAACCTCTACCCATGGTGCTGCACGTGGGAGCTGAAATACCCATGCCTGCAGCCAAGGAAGCCTGGAGCCATCCCTGGCAGAGGGCAAGGGGTGCTAGGCAGATCCTGCCTGYGGCTAGTGAGGAGCTGGGGGGCTGGGCCGGCTGGTGGGGCCCCAGTCCACGTGGGTGCTTGGTACTTGCCACCTTCCTTTGCCAAATGTAAATAGTGACCATCTTGGCTGTGCGAGCAGCACCACTGCCTAATAAAGCAGTGCATAGTCCCCTTGGTTGCCAGCCTCCTGCTTCACAAAGCCCTAAGTCCTTTTTGCAGTCTCCTCTCCCCTCTGTGTGGACAGCCTGCCCTGAGCCGGGCAATGGAATCAGGGGCTGGCTGCTGCCCTATGCTCCTGCTCTAGGAAACACACATAGCAAAACTCGGTGCAAGACAGTGGGGAAAATGTCTGAGCAAGTTCATTTTTATTCATTCCCACCTACGAGCATGCCCAAGCAGTCTGGCCAGGTCACTTGTCACTTGTATGTGACACAGAGGACAAGGGATGCTAGTTATTGAGTCCTTGCTGTGTCTCTGGAGTTCTGGACTGGTGGCAAGAAACTGACTTGCCTTTTATACCTTGCAGGAGGGGATGCTCTTTGGGATCTTTTGCCTCTTTATTTTTCTTCCTCTCTCTCATAACTCCTACATAATTCCTATGTGAAATCCTTGAATTTCACAGTTCTGTTCTCCTTTTCTGGGTATTTAGTGACTCTAGGCCCCTTTCTTTGTCTTCCTGACACCTTATCATTGTGCCAGTTTGTTCCTCCTCKTCATTTGAATGAAGTTACATCTGGCACTCTGAAGCAGTTAATGCATACCTTGCCTTTTCACCTTGTTTCTTCTGGATGCTTTCTACCATGCTCATGCACGTGCATTTCCATCTATGATTCAAGCTAGCTTAAGCTCTTAAGCTGTTGTTACTGATGTCCACTGTGTTTCCTTTACCTTCCTTTTCCTGGGGCCCTATCCTGCCTTGCACAGAAGAGGAGATGGCAAGKACAGATTCACTGCTGACCAGCAAAACCTGAGCATCACAAACATCAGCAGAGCCAAGCACTTGCAGAGTTTGTAGGTCTGTGTCTGTCCTCTTTGCCTATCTTGCAATGGGTACCCAGGCCCAGCAGATGCCCTCTATGGTGCTGAGTGAGCCCAGTGGATTGTTGAAGGCTGAGTTGAAAACCATTGTTATCCATATCGCCTGCTGCTGGGAAGGAGCTCATCTCAGAACTTTACTGGGGAGAAGATGTTATTCTATGGGAACGTAGAGTCCATGTGTGCGGTCAGTGCCACTGACTCTGTGGTGGAAACCCRGCTCTACCCATCTGGAGCTCAGAGGTTTTCAGGCTCTCAGGTTTTTAGTCAGGGGATCACCATCCCACCTGGTGATCATAYCTTTCAAGTTGTCATGGGAACCATCTGGTGTGACCAGCATGCTCCCAAATTGCAGCTGCAGTTTGGAGCACACAGCAACCATGACTTTTCCTTTCTGGATGCCTCAGTCTTCGTCGCTCCTTAAAAGGCAGCAGTTTGAGCTCCTYGGGTGCTTGGTGTCGCCTTACAGCTGTGCTTGCCTAGTGGCAGCTCCAGGTTAGGGGCTGCCTCTCTCCAGCTCTGTCAGCATCCCAAATWGGCACCTTGTCCCACAGGGATGGACCAACTCCAGCCAGAGAGTTTTTCTCTCTTCATTGCATTTCTGAGGAGGATAGGCGAGCACCAGAGCCCACAAAAAGGGCTGGAGATGCAGGAATACCCTTTCAGAGATGCTCTTAGATGCCCTTGATCCATTTAAGAAGCTTAGAAGGGTCCTTAGCCACCCTGTGGCCAGCATGATTGCACTGAARCTGGGTTTTGTGTGCACGTGCTTAAACAACTTTCATAAGCCTCCCTATGCARTAAAGTGTGCAGCTCTCTGCAGAGATGAGAGTGCATGCATGCTTTTGCATAGCAGGTGGCAGTGGGGCTGTTAGCTGAAATACCTGTTCTTTCTCCTGCAGTGAGGGCAGCAGATCCCTGYAGCTCTCCCAGTTTGTATCCAAACAGCAGCTGCTTGGTGATTGTAAATACCTGACCTGCTTCCAGGTTATTTTGTGGAGTTACTTTAGAAGGGGCCAAGGTTTGATTCAGCTGGTGTTTGATGGGTATTTGTGGGCATATAGGTCCTGATTTTTCCCCTCCAGCCACTGCATGCTGCCCACCAGCCCTAGTACCCCCCAGCTGTTTGAATTCACATTCAGAATGAATCTCTCCCCACCTTGCTGTGTKGTTCTCCTTGTTGCACGCTGCTTTGCTTCTCATGGGCTGTGTACCGTCATGTGCAAACACTGCCTGATGGAGCTGCCTCTCTGGCGTGGCACTTGACTTTAGGCCTCATTCTTAAAATGGCTGATTGTGATGGAGAATTCTGCCCATAGCATTTTGCATGGTGCACTGRAGGGAGATACAGGCTGATGCTTGGGAATGATGTGATGCTGAGAGAGCCCTGAGCTGCAGAGAAAAAGCTAAACTGTATGGTCGTCCTAGTATTTAACACCAGGCAAGAAAGCTCAGATCAACTTGGGTTGGGYCTAGCAGCTACTTCTGACTCAGAGAAGGTGAAAACTCAGGAGATGGGCTTCCTGGGACCTGGCACAGGCAAAGTTCATGGCTACAGACAGTAGCAACCAGCTCAGGTTCCTGCGGTCAGCTGGGCACTGCTCTCCCCAGTCAGCAAAAATGATCCTTTCCTGGGACAGGAGCAGAAAAAGTCTTTCCCTGGGAATGGGAAGAGCAGGGAACATTTTTTTCCTTGTGTCCAACTGGAATTTCCTTCCTGCAACTTGTGCCATTGCTTTTTGTCCTTTCACTGGGTGCTTCTGAGAAGCATCTGGCTCTGTCTTCCTCACTGTAGAYAGTTGGAAATTACATCCCTCCTCAGCCCTCTCTTTGCCAGGCTAAACAAGACCAACTCCTTCAGCATCTCCTTGTATATCATGTTTTCTAGCCCCAACCATCCTAGTGATGGACAGCAGGASTGTCTCCTTATACTGGAGGGGGCGGGGGGAACSAAAACGACACAGTRCCCAGATGAGGTCTCGCCAGTGCCAAGGGGAATAACCACTTCCCTWGACCTGCTGGCAACACTCATAGGATAACTCAGGTTGAAATGGACCTCAGGAGATTTCTAGTCCAATCTCCCGCTCAAAGCAGGGTCAGCCATGAGGTCAGACTAGGGTAGGAAAGGCTTTTTTGAAGAGGAGCAGATTTGCCCTAGGCCAAGTTAGACTTTTTGCCTTCTTCATAGCATTAACAGGATGGGCTAGACCCCAGGCATAAAGAGAGTTGCAAATTCCATGCAACTTGAGAGCAACAGGAAGCCCAGCAGGCTGGACTTCCTGCAGYGGAGGAAAGAAGTAGGGGTAGGATGCAGGATGCAGAGCCATAATGAAGAGTCAACCCACAGCTTGATGTGGGGTCAGGGACTGAACCTGAGCTTCTCATGTAGGGAAGATCCTGCAGAGTTAGTGTCTCAATTTGAGACCCYCCCCCATAGAAAGTACATTGTACTGGGCTCTGGGTCTGGTCAGTGTGTTATACCTTTTGTTTGATGTCAGAGCTGATCTTTCAGAGCTGATCTTCATGAGTTTCCCAGAAAGTTTAGACAGTTTGAATCAGTCTTCCATCAGTACTTTAGTGCTCCCTCTGCCATCCTGTAACTGAAATGAGGGTTGTTTGGGAGTGAGAATGGGGCAGTCTTGCAACAGGGCTAGAGAGGATCAATGAGGATCCTCACCTCTGGGATGTACAAGGCCCTGAGCAACCTGATGTGGCATTGAAGTTAACCTGTCCGGGCACAAAAGTGGACTAGACACCTTTTTCCAATTTTCAATGAGCTTGGAAAGTAATTTTTTCCAATTTCCAATGAGCTTGACATTGTTGCAATCTCCTGGGTCCTCCCAGCTGCCTCTATTCTCTGTCCCACCTCCCTGCAAGTGAAACAGCTCTGTCATTCATGGCCTGTCCTCTAGTCCCTTGCTAAGCCCTCTGTAGTCACTGAGCTGTTTTAGCATGCTGCAGGCCCTGATAATGAAGGAAGGAAGTTTGCTTCATAATTGGATTAGCACTGCTGGGAGCATGCACTTGCACGGCAGTCAGAGCTGGCGCAGTCCCCAAGCCCCGTGCTGTTCCATTGATTGTGGTCCAGCCAGGAGCACAGGCTCCTGGCCACTCTTATGCCTGCACAGGACTTTACTGGCTGAAAAACATACTCTTGTAGGAAGAGGAAGCCAGCCAGAGGGATGAAAAGCCAATCCACAGCAGAATTTCAGCCTGTCCTCTTTGGAAGTGCAGATGTATTTCTTAAACTCCTTCACAGTCCCTGATGCCTCCTACCCACTGGAAGTAAAGGAATTTGGTTAACATCAAGCCTGACATCTCTCTCATCATTCCAGACTGGGCCATCTGGGCTCCTGAGTCCCACCACAGTGGTGCTTAGGGTTGCAGTCCTAGGCCATCCATGCTGAGGGGTGCCCTCAGAGGTGGCATTAGCCTTTCCCTGAGCATGTTTTTTCCAGTACCTCCTTGCTTTAACACGTTAGGACCTGATTTTTCCCCAGAAGATTACACATCAGCTTGCACCTCACAGAAGCATTGGGATGCTCACACTGAGTACAAGATGGAAACATCTCAGATACTAGAGAGCATCACTATAACTTCCATCCATGCAGGATGAGGTAAAACCCTTAGATGAGTGTAGGATGTGGTCTGTCATCCATGGCTCCTCCCTGACAGTCTGGCCCGGAAGAAAAGTTCCCTTCAGCCTAAATCTAGTGGTGAGTTAAACTCTAGACCTACCAGTGATGCTTGAGGCACCTAAATATAACCGAAAACACAGCGCTCTGTCTCAAACTGCAATACTCTCCAGTGCTGCAAGAAAAGGATCAAACACTCCTAACAACTCAGCTGCCAAAATTTATAGCAAAGGAAAGACATTTCTTCCTGATCCCTGCAGGCTACCAGCAAAACATGCAGTGTAGCATGTGCATAGCACACACGTGCATATGGTGCACATATGGCCTGGCTAAATGCCTCCTTTTAAACCCTCTTTTAGTGACCAACGTATTTGCCACAAGGGGCAAGTTCCAGCTCCTGACTCAAAGACCACTCTTCTTCAGTCCCTTCAGTACACTTTCCCAGCATTGTCTCAAAATAGTTACTTACTTCTGGTGCCCTGTTTGAAAATTGCCCTGGAACATCTCTGCTTGGATGCTGCCATCCAATTTTCAGTCTGTATTTGTCATCAGTTCTGTGCTTTTCCTTGCACAATTTTGGATTGATGTCTCCAAAATGACATGCTTAGGAATATCTTTCAGGTGAAAATCTTCCCTTGCTACTGACATGGTTCCTGACAATGCATCCGAGACATGATGACCACAGACCTTGGTCACAGCCCTGAACTTTTTGCTGTGTCCTGTAGGATGGTGTCTAATATGAGCAGGATCGTCACAAGACTGGGGATGGGGAAACAGTGCTAGTAACGTCTCTTTACCCAGAGACTTCCCCACTTAATACAATCTATTGTTAGCCTGATTAGCCATTTCCTCTTCCACTTTACATGGTATCCTTCCCCATCACTTCCATCACTGGAAGACTGGTTCTTATTGATTAGCAAATCAAACTCTTCATTTAAATCCAAACAGTTTACATGTGCTGTATCACCATGTCTGAGTTAATTATTGAAGAAAAATCATGACATTAAACTGACACAATGCATCTGTTATAAATACTGTTTCCATTTGCCTTCCTATCTTTAAGTACTGTTTCCTTCAAAACTTTCCTTCTGGATATTTGAAGGTACATTGAAGTGCAGCTCAACAGTGCTTTAGGCAGTTCCTACTTTCTGGGACATGGTTGTCTGAGAAAGGCCCCTTTACATGCTTCTTTAGGTCTTGTGCTCTCCTGTTTGAAGTGGTCATGTGTGCAGAGGCATCCTTAGCTCTTTTTTAGCAGTTTGTAATTGCTTGAAAGGTAAATGTCAGGTTATGCTGCATAGACTAGCTCCATCCCTTCTACATTTACACCCTTGAGCTTGTTAGTCCACTTGCTGTCCCTAATTCTTTTCTGTACATGGTGGAAACTGCTAACTTCAGAGGACTTCTCAAGTCTTGAAGTTCAGCCTAAATGAAGCCGAGAGCTGGTTTTAGCAAATGGGGAGGGAGTGTGACCTGCCTTGTGATCTCTCTGCATGCATGCAGCATCTCCTGGTCAGCCATCGTTCCATGCATTCATAGTGTATCCTCATTTGGTGGTTGTGCCTCAGGCACTCACTCCATCACATCTTGCTCAGCCTAATGACCTGCACAGCTACAAGTCTTTCTCTAATTTCCTGGATAAGTGTATGCATGCTGAATTTTTCTCCATTAAATGGCAGTGCACAGCAAGTCCTGATTTGTGTCTATGTGTGACTGATGGGCTCTCTGCACGTGTATGTCCTCATTCAATGTTCACATATGGGGTAGCCTTGCTGCGTGTGTACAGTGCAGCGTGATTTACTGCCCATATGCAGCATTATGGCCTCTCTGCGCATGCACGTTTTTTCCTGATTTACTGCACACATTAAGGGTTACTTCTCTGCAAATTCTCAGCACGTCTGCTGTAGTGCCTATGCTCAGTGCACTGTCTCTGACCATGCACATCATGTCCTGATTTACAGGACAGGCTCCTCCATCTCTTTGCTGCTGTGTGGAGCACCTTGAGCTACTGCATACCCATATCRCTGCCTCTCTTCAAGGGGAAGAGTCTGGTTCACGTGCTGCTTGTGCACAGGATGATCTTGAATTTACCATGTATGCAATAGCTGGGCTCTCTGTGCGGCTGGAGAGCAGTATGGCTTCCCTTCCTGTGTATGGTATGGCCTCTGTGTGTGCACAACATCATAATTTCTTGCATGCATGTTGGTAGCTGGTCCTGATTTCCTGCACATGTGTCATGACTCCCCTGCTCAGGCATGTCATAGTGCTACTTTCTGCATGCGTGGTGCCACCTATTACAGCAGGAGTTATCATTGTGTCTTGACATTTGGGCACAGACCATGGTTTTGGAGTCTCTCTGTCCAAGCCTGTATCCTGCTTTGCCTGTTCCCCAACACAGAAATAAAACAGAGCAAAGGCATTTTCAGTAAGACTGAAGTGAAATGTTTGGCCACAAACCTAAGAAAAACAAAGATAACCCACAATTCTAGCGGTTAGTATATTGCGAAGACTCCACACTGCACTGAACTCCCTTTTCCTTCCACACGTGCAGGATGGCTGAGCCCACCAGCTATCTGGTCTCCTCTGCCTCGGCCACCTGCTCTGCTCCTCCTGTAATCAGCTCTTACAAGGGCTGAGATACAGCCTCGGAGCACTGTGCCAAGGCTTTCCTGGCTCCTGTCCTGCTCTGGAAGCTGTGGGCTACATGGTGATTAGATGTTAAAGTCCTGCTGGAGGTAATGGAGGGTGTGTCTGGTGGGCAGCAAAATCCAGTGTCCTGTAGGATGATGTCTAAGCCATAGTCCCAAATGCCACCCATATTGCAACTCCAGCAACTGAGGTCATCTCTGGARACATTTATGGACTCCCAGTGGTTTCCTTGATGGACCTGTTGACATGGGAGAATGAAAGAGGAAAACTGGCACACCAGAAATGCTTCAGATGGCAGAAGGAACCACATAACATGTTCAACAGTCCAAAGCAGACAGTTGCCACTTGAAGAAGTTGCAGAACATTCCCGTCCAGGCCTACACCAGGAAAAGAAATTTTGAGGAAGACATGACCTCATGGCCATGGTTTTTGACAACCCATAAAGAAAGTGCCAGGGAGGCAGGGTTTCCCATCCCTTGTCTTGGGAAGGTTTCCAGTCCCAGCTATGGTGCTGGTGGCTGGAGCGCAAGGAGAGAGCTGTCAGACTAAGGGAAACCCACTGGGTCTGGCAAGGAGAGTGTGCAAGGTGGGGCTCCGACAGTTCATCATAAGGAAGGAGGTTTCTGGTTTTCTTCTTCTTACCAGGGTGGGGATGAGGTAAAAAAACATCCTTCCCTGCTATACTGTGACTTGTAGCTGAGGTTACAGATGCCACAGAATGGTAAAAGTGGTCCAGGTAGGACCAGGAAAGGCTGGAAGTGCATCATCCACGTGGTGAGGGCTACTTTCCATGTGCTCCTGCCCTGGATCATCCTTGCTTGTGTTGCTCCTTTCTTTTCACCACTGCACAGACCCAAGGGAAGCTGCAGACAGAGTCCCTAAAAGGCCTTTCATTTTTCACACCCCCAGATAGCCCTTACTATTCCCACCTACTCCTGGTTTAGTGGTGCATGTATCCACAGCTATGCAGAGGCTACCATGCTCCTGGCTGAAGGCCTCTGCTGATAGTGGATGCCCTTGCATTTGACTTTCAGCCAGTCCCAGAGGAAATTGTACATCGTATGTCACTGACACAGAGTGGGTGAGAGAGAAAGCACAGGGATTTTGACTGGTCTCTTCCCACCATGGGTCCCTGACTGCCCCACTCAGCTGTGGGTCCCTCCAAAAGTCCCTAATCTGGGGCAACACCAGGCCTTTGTAGCTGTGCCACTACTAACCCTGCAGCTAGTACAGTAATTCACACTGGCAGCTGCTGTTCCCACTATCAGCACTGCGATAATTGTCCCCTCCGGGCTGGTCCCGCTCAGGGCCATTAGCAGCAATATCGTTCTTTTATCATAATGTATCTCATTCACATCTTGACAGCTACAGTAAATGCCTGTCTGTTACTGCCTGTAAGGACGCAAGGTCAAGTTGCCCTATGGCGGGGGATAATTTAGACATGCTCACAGGTTGCTCAGAGTGTAGAGAGGGAGTGTATGTCTCCTGTGGCGCATTGCAGACATGGGCCAGGGTCCTTTGTGGCAGTGCTGGGGAGTGACATCCCTGCATCTTGCCTCCATCCCTGCCCACCCTCTCCTGAGGCTCTGCCACTCATTCAGTAATGGAGCTTGTCTCTTTGTGGTGCATGGGTGTGTGGGAATGGGGGAAGTAGAGACACGGGTGATCCCTCCTTGATGCCGAAGATGCTGCTGATTTTCATTTAGATAGAGGAATTTCAATCTAAGCTTGATGTCTCTTTGCCACAGTGGAACCAGACACCCAAATTTCCAATTTGCTTTCCCACACAAAGCCAGATGCTCTCTGTTGGCTTGTGAACTGAAGTGCGTTACAGATGGTACTGCACAGGCAGACACTCAAGAGCATGAATGCAGCTGATTATTCATGTGTAGCTCCATCATGCAGCTGGCATGCAGGTGGCTGCATGGGTCCTTCCCTGCACCCAAAGTTGCTGCCCTTCCTTCCTAGCGCCCACAAGGTTTCCACCACCCCTCATTAACACCTCCTCCCCTACCATCTGAGGCAAGGAGATAAATATCCAGGTAAAAGCATCCAAAGCTGGCCCCCAGCAATGCAGGAGCTAGATGACTTGGAGGACAAAATATAGCTATGCAAGAAGTCACCCAGATGATCCCAACACAAAGGCAATGAAAACAACCAGCTACTTTTCTCTTCCATCAGGAAAAATGCCAGAAGAAATTCAGTAAGGAGGTGGGGATGTGCCCATTTATTGCCTGTATCAGGTACATGTTTGAACAATCATGGGTAGGCAGCAAACAAGGAAGCTTATGATTATTGACATGGTCTCCATCATAATGTATTTAGGGTCTCTAGGAATAGAGAAACACACCACATCCACCACAGTTTTGCTCAGTTAAAAATGTGAAAGTTTGTGAAAAAGAAGCTAGAGAGGATTGCTGGGGGGGGGGTGTTACAATCTTGCAGGCAGAAGGGTGATGACCAATGACCTCAGTTTGGAGGTTCAGGAAAGGTGTCTACCACCAAAGAAGAAAACCTTGAGAAAGGAAGTTAAGGAAGCTAAATAGAAATGTAAGAGAGGACACCAAGAGTAAAAAGGCATCTTTCAATGAGCTGAGATTGTATCCAAATGAAGAAAGTAAAAAGGAACACAAACTTGGAGAAGATACATGTACGCGCAGAGTAAGACAGGCCAAAAAGAATTTGAGGGACAACTTGAAGAAGACATCCAGTCATAATTGCTTTAGAGAAGTGAAGAGTGGGAAGGCTGCTAGAGAGTCTGCAGACCACTGAAATATAAAAGCAGCAATGAGAGAAGATAGGCTACAACAGAACAACTGCTAGTTCTCACTAAAAAGTGAGTGTAGAAAATCTGAGGAACCAAATAATTCCTGGGAGCCACAAATGAGAGCAAGGGGTGAGGGGAAGAGACAAAGACCAGACACTTCAAATAAGGATGCTGGAGGAAGAGATGGGGCACAGTACTCCTGACAGCACCCTGATGGAGCCCAGGGGCCATGTCCGCCAATAGGCTGTACTTGAAGGCACGGCAGCACTAGTTGCTGAAAAATAACAGCAACTGTCACATGCATCAGCAATGTTAAGCAAAGAGGTGGTCTGATGGTTGAGGGGTGAGCCTGTGGTAGGTCTGAGTTCAAAAGATGTGTGCTGCTGTGACCTGTCCTTCTTCCCAGTGTTGTTACCTCTTTCACAGCTGAAAGCCCTTGGGTGTAATCATCTGACTGGGGTTCACACACAGTGGAAAGAGAATTCTGAGGACTAGTGACCTCATGGACAGGGATGGAGCTTGGAGCAGTGGGTTGGGTAGATACCATGGTTGCAGGTGTGAGGGATGAGAGCTGAGAAGATCTTGGTCTCCTTGTCCCTCCATGGACGGTAAAGAACTTCAGTGCTGATGAGGGCCAGGGAGATGCAGCAAGGGGAGCCATGGGGAAGCAATGGTGGGAGGGCAGAAGGGGTGCATATGCATGTGTGTTTTGTTTCAGCTCACAAGAAGCCAGAGAAGGTGGATGCTCTATGAGGAAAGGCAAAACCAAAGGGAAATCCCAAGGGCTTTGCTCAGATTTCCCCTCTCTCTATGTATATTTGGTGGCGACCTGTTTGTACGGGCTGAGGGTAGCCAGATTGCCCAAAGGGTTGATTGTAAGAAGCTGAATGAAGAGCTGGTGTCCAAGTGACTTCTTCCTTATGAGGTATGGGAGAAAGACATCTGCTTAACCCAGGTGAAATATGTTCCGTCCCATGGGGTTTAGGGGCAAAGAACATAAGTATATGCATGCAAGTAAAGATAGTACAGACTCTGCACGCCCTGCAGAGGGTGGCAGCACCAAGTGACCCATGAAGCAATCCCATGAGCCTGAACCCACATTGCATGACAAACTCAGGAAGGAGCAGGTACTGCATGCTGCGGCCACTCAGTTTGGGGCAGACTTTGAAATACTGACAGAAATTGCTTAGCAAGGATTGCAGTGATGAACAAAATAGTAAAGGATTAAGACAAATATCAAAGCATTTGTGAAATGCTGTTGCCATCTACTGGACTTTGGTGAAAGGACTGGAGGAACTGCGCCAAAATCAGGCTCAACAAGGTTTTGGTGGTTTCTGTACTGTTTCAGGCTCTGCTTTTGTACCCCTCCTGCCTGATCTAGTTCATTCCTGGCTTTGCAACACGTATGGAGTGGCACTGAGATGTGCTCTTTTGACAGCAACAAAATGTTGGAGCTGCTGTTAAGCTTGTCCTGCAGAACTTTGGCACCTGGAGCTGCACGCTAGCATGTCAAGTCTCAGCTGCAGTGTGCAACAGCTGGTCAAAAGGAGATGCTGAGAACTGCCTTAGCATGAAACTTCCTTTGCTTACTTTTGGAGCACCTGCCAGGTCCTGACTGCTGACCATTGGAAAAATATCTGTGTGATCCCTGGCACACATGTGCAATGCCATTAAAAATATTCAGGCACACAGTCATGAGAAGAAGGTACACAACAGCAAAGCATGGAGATGCGCAGCTGATTTAATGCAGATGTCATGAGTTAATAAAGCGTAAGAAGATGTAACTTGTCCAGAAGTAGAACCTACTAGTGAAATGCATGTGATAAAAAGGGAAATCCGTTCATTTGTAGCAATTTGGGGCTAAACATACCCCCCTTCTAGCCTGCAGTCTGTCTGAAGCCTGGTCTAGGTTATACATCTTTATATTCTTTATATATTTATTTACAGAAGCAGAAGTCAGCTTAGCAAAGGTGTATGTTGAAGCTAGTAAGATTTTAACTTGTATTATTCCATGTCTATTATGAAACACCTCTTCAGTTAGTTTTGCTCCGGATGCTCAAGTCATATGATTTTGTATACTTTCCAGTTTGCTCTATTTCCATGAGTTTCCTTATTTCCTTCCTGAGAGCATTACAACATTCAGCACCCCCTAGAACATCGATATTTGTATATCCAGCTGACTGAACGCCTGTGTGATTTGCAATAAATTCAAAGATATGTCAGACAAGTGTAACTACAGATCGGGATTCAAGATGTGCTTTTCTCTGGCCAGGCTGCCCCGGTGTTACCACCATCACAGCTACAAGCCCATGGCCGTCCGTGTTGTCCCCAAGCCTCACGCCAGGTCCAGCCGCCGCCCCAGTGTGGGGTGTGATCCGTGAGCGTGGTAGCGGCTGCCCTCGCTGTAGGATCAGTGGCTGTGTGGGGCCTGATGTGGGCTGCCGGTGATTGCGACAAGGAGGGGTCTGTGGAGGGGCTGAGTGGGGTCTGCGTGGAAGCAGTAAGAGGGGCTGGGCGGGGGCTGTGAAGGGATCTGAGGGGGGAAGGCCTGTGTGACTCAAGTTGTTGTAGATAACGATTTTCACTAACAAAGTGGTGCTGCGTGCGGCGGAAGTGGCCGTGGGGAGCCGAGCGGGGGCCACCGGGACGCCGCGCAGGGCACAGCATGCTGTGTGGGGCTGCGTGKGAGGCCGGGCGCCTGGCCGCGCGTGGGGCCGCGAGCGGCGCCTCCTCCGCGCCCCGGCAGGGGCGGGGCACGCCGACGGCAGCCCGCGCGCAGGGGGCGGGGCGAGCTCGAGACGGGCGGGGCCGGAGCGCGGGCCGCTGCGGCGCGGCGGTTGGCTGAGGCGG
>NW_028185794.1:6873-83846 GCF_003343005.1 Rhea americana | reverse complement strand
CAACTTTTTTTTTTTTTTGGGGGGGAGGTTCCCCTGCCCCGAAGGGCAGCACAGGTAGTAGCTTGTGGAGGAGCATGCGTGGTGTGATGCGTTGGGAAACGCAGGTTCTGAAAGTCATTTCTGTTAGTTTTCATACCTGGATATGTTTCATACCTGGCTCTGCCTTTCAACTCTTCTAAAGCAAACCCCAAACATATAATACCTAGTATCAGCTAATGCTGCTTCAGTTACGTCTGACTTACGAAAACAAAGTTCTTGAGATGTTAGGAACTGCTAAAAGTGAGGGGAATTGCAGTGCTTTGTCTGTTCCATCCGCGGGTAGCGTGGTAGCTCTGGCTGCACGTCTTACCTCTCTTCCAGCACATTACAGTGCTCAAATGAATGGTATTTAGTGGAATGTGAGCACTTGAGGTCTTTTTCCTTTTTCTGCCTGTTGCTTCAAAGTGCTCAAGTGCACCTTGGCTGAAATGGAAAGCTCTAAAATAGCAACTGCTTCTGAATATTTTTCTTTAGTCCTCTAACTTCAATGGACAGGAACAAATTTAGCCCTGAAGTTGTGCCATTTTTTTTCCCAAACCAGTTCTAATAAAACTTTTACTTGTTCTCTGAATCTTCCTGAAGTGACTTTTGGCTGGTAGCCTGCAACTTCTGGATATCTGTGGATTACGTCTAAAAGATTTAAAAGAGGTAACTAAAATACACCCGTTGTCACTAAGCTTAAACTCACTGTAAAGGGCTTCTCATTTCTCTTCTGCTTAAAAATATAGTAAAAGGGATAATAGTCAAAGCAGTCAGATTTTGTGGTCATTGTTTGTGGTTGCAGATAAAAAAATTGCATGCCTAACAACACATTTTCTCCACATCTTGACACTGCTATACTAGTAATATGGGAATGCTTGTCCACTAGTGGGAGCACAGACATGAATGAGGTCGAGTTGAGTTTTATTGTTTTCYGTTCTCCCATCCTCTAAGTATTTTTTTAGGGTGAAAACTTCCATGTGTGTACATTGATTCACAAAGAATTATGTCACAAAACTGAAAAAGTAAGCTTGCTCAGCGGGGACTGTACTGACAATCTGAGATAAGTGGCGGTAGGAGAGGGGTGAAAGCAAACAAACAAAAGCTTTGTCAGCACAGGTAACTGGGGAAAACCAGTAAGCTTTATCTGTTGCACTAGCATACTAGCATTTAGTCTAGTCTCTTTGCCCAGACTGGCCTAGGGATGGGAAACATGTCCTCTGTATGACAGCTGCCTGTGTTTGTAAGCTTTTACGTCTGATATGTGAGTCCAGAGAGAGTGAAGTTCAAAGTGTGAATCATTTGACCAAATACAGAGGTTCAGAATGAGATGAATTAAGCCATGATCCAAGGTACCATTACAGTAGCAGAGCAGCCTGCTAGTCATGGGGTAAATTCCTATGCAGTAAATGGGTGAGATTCACCTCAGCAGCTGAAGGTAACTGTACAGAGACTTGGGAAAGCTAGTAAAGCTTTAATGAGAATTAGATGTAGAGTGTGCTGATAGTGTCTTGCACTTCAGCTTGAACAGTTTCCTCTCTCTTGCTGAGTGGAAGAGGTGCTTTTGGTTAAGAATTCCTTGATGAGAGGTCATTTGTGGTAAAGAGAACAGCCAAGCATATGATTAAGAAGTAACTGTAAAGATGTACAGGAGAAGATGACACCTGGCTGACTATTTTCCTGAGCTAAGAAAGAGGTACAGCACTTGCATATTTTAAGTAACATGCAACATGCTATTCCTGTACTATGTTGAGAGGAAGTGTCTTCAAAAGAAAGCAACAGTTTTGAACAGAAGATGCTGTTAAATTTTGCTTTTACTTCTTCTCTCTTGATGCTTCAGGTGTGGTGGGACACTCAAACTATGAACTAACTTTGTTTGGTAAGGTTTTTGTTTCTTTCTGTCTTCTAATCTGGAGTAGCTCTTGTTCCCTCACATGTGCTGGTTGTGTACCACTTCCTGTCAAAACGAGATTTTTCTAGCACTGGGCCACTGCTGCAATTCCAGTTTTGGCTGCTGCTAGGCTGACTCAAATTTGAAATTGCCAGATGGCTGCTTGTTTGGTAACCATCGCTAAATTTCTCAAGAGGAAAATCCAGAAACCTTTTGCTAGAGCTGACCTGCCCTGAGCAGTTACCTTCTACTACCTTGAGGTCATACAAGTACGTTAGGCTGAGTTTCTAGGAATTGTTATGCTCTTTTGGGGGCTTAATTCGTCTGTCAACTGAACCGAGAGAGGTATGTAGTAAAGTTCAGAGAAAGCATTAGTACTGTTTTGCTCATAGTGATCATTCACAGTATTAGTCTGGCCTTCTGTATCTCTCACTGCTGCTTTATTTCACAAGGCTGAAGTGTACCTGAAGTACCTTTAGGGCTAGCTGATTGACTGAGATAGCTGATTAGGTTTGGACTATACAGGCTTACAGGAGGATCCTGCCCATCAAGCCACAGTCTTGATGTTTTACTGTGTGTCTGCAGTGCATGTTGAACTTAGATCTCCATTTTTTGCAGGTTGGTGCATAGTGCTGGTGGTAGAGATGCATACTGGCCTCCTTTCTGTCATTAGATTAAATCCTAACCAAATTCTGATGGGCAGTACTTGCCTTGTCTTCCTAGAAGGTTTTATCTTCCCGTTATGTCTGAGTTTTTTGTTTTGTGGAAGCTTTTGCTACATTAGAGCAGTATATCACTTTGAGAGAAAACTTCTTTTTAATTCCTATCAGCACAAGTGACTTTGCTGTCATCCAGGGCCCACTGAAGTTAAACAGCAGCTGATTTGTATGTGAATGAAGTCATTATTGAAAGCCTAACTCTTAGAAAATTCTTTGGGCAGAACATATGCTTAGCAGTGGYTTATCACAATCTTAATCTTGCACTCGCCTTTCTGTGAGTGTAAAAAGTGCCAGTCAGCTTTCACTACCGTCAAGAAGAGCACTCATTTTCTCTGGATCAGCTTTTGATAGCCTCTCAGCTAGCGGGGAGTCTCATGCCTGCTTTTACTGAATCAGTTAAAGAAATGATTACATTAGCATAGTGCCTGATCTGCCCTAAAATAGGCATCCAAGTGCAAGGTAACAAATTGTGCTGCTTTAACTGCAGTTGTACAGCTTTTGGCTAGCTTGTGTCTGGCAGCACAGTATAGTGTTGGTGCTTGGATGGGTCCGCCTGGTATGTCTGAGGGAAGATGTGTAGGATTGCTGGTTGAAGGCCATGAAAACAAAAAATTCCAGACTGATTTCTCAGTTCCTGAAGTGATAATGATGATGTAAAGTAGAATTGGACCATCAGTACCAGCCATATCTGTGCTTTACAGGACCATCTGAGGCTGAACTAAGTTTTGCACTATCTGCACCTCAAGACAGCTGCTTGTTTTACTAGAGCTGTTGGGGGAAAGTGTAGCTGATGTAAAGATCCCATTAAAATCAGCATACCTTCAGCAGAGTAAGTTTCTCCCCTTAAATTGGGGAAATACCCAGTTAGCTCAGATTGAAGAGGAGAAGGAAGAATCAGTTTAGGCTTACTCCTCTTTTGCCGAACTTTCTAGTTCTGTATGCAACTCAAGTCCATTATCAATGCCTCAGGACTTGGAGACTAAGTGTTAATAGACTGAGTGGGGGTGTCTTCTGGGCTGAATCCATTCTGCAGGAATGTTCGCTTTGCCTTACCTCCTTTCCGTCTAGGACCTGCTGTGGGGAAGGGGAACCAAAGCTGTATCTACTGTTGGCCCTGCTACCTCTTGTTGGAAGATACCTCTTTGGTTTAAGAAGAGGATAATGCCACTTCTGGATGGGACCAGGCATTTGGAGATGGGAGATACTGCCTCTGTATAACCAGGACTTTCTGCTGATAAAGCCAGAACTCCTTGCACTGAGACAAAGAACAGTGATTGTCCTGTATAAGCTTGCCTACCTGCTTTGCGCTGTCTCCTTCAGCTCTGCATATCTGCTCTTTCTCCTGTATTTCTTCCTTTGTCAGAAGACAGGCAAATGGCTGAAGTAATCCAAGTCTGTCTTAAAGATTAGCCAACAAGACTGCTTTGCTCAGKTTCTGTCAGTAATGACAAAGATACACCAGTTTAGGCTTCTGAACTCATTGTGATGCAGGAAGGTTTGTTTGAAGCAGTTAATGACCATTACAGCATTTCTGGTCAGCGTATATATATGTAAAAATAAAAAAAAATCTACCCCTTCTCTCTCTCTCTCTCTCTCTCTCTCTCTCTCTCTCTCCTCTTCTCTCCCTTCCCCCCCGCCCCCCAAACTTATAGTTATTTTGGCTTTTTAAAACTAAAGCTCTTAAGTAGCAGGGAATCTAATCTGAATGACTTTGTTTGTGTTTTCCCAGAGAACATGACCATGGTGTTCAGCCTGGAGCAGTATTTGCTGGTAACTGAATTTCCGATAACTGGCTCAGAATTACTGTTTTTGAGTGTTAGAGCATCCATGTGGCATATTTAGCTAGAAACAACTGCATGTAAGCTGTGCACAAAACTATTCATCACCAGTAATTTATTTGAGAGTGGAAGAGTTGATTTTAGAGGGAAAACACACAGAAGGAAGTTGTCCAAAGGATATATGTGAGGGAGAGGTGTGTGAACCCCTTGGGGCAGTGGTGCTGGTTGTAGTGTAAACTATCTATGTATATAGTTTATGGCTGTTAAATATGCCATTTTCCTACCTATTGTTTCCTGTCAGACCATAATCAAGCTGCTGATGCTTTCCCTGCAGTTTACTAATTCTAYTGCATATGCCAAAGCCTTTCTCTTTCTTTTTAGGCTAATGAGTGTTGTGTCATGCTTCTCTTGCCCTCCATGCTTCCACTCTTCTTCATATTTCCTTCCCCATCCCATGCGTCTTCCATAAAGTTACTTCCCAGGGCTTCCTCCTCAGCTACCTCTTTATGCCCAACGAGTGGCTGAAGTGAGTTTGCATTTCAGAATCCTGTCTTCATTTTGGGCGTCTCACTTGGCTTATTAATTCTGAGGCTACCATTTCAACCTTCTAGTCTGCTCTGCACTGCAGAGATCAGAGCGCTTTCCTTCCCCCTGAAATTCTGTGTCATGCTTGGGTGCCTGTTCGAAATGCCACCGACTCGGCCACTGGCTGTGGGCTCAGTGAAGCGTTCAGTGGGTGATCTTTCCTTGTCTGAAAGTTCTCTTCCAAGTGTTGCTATTCAGTTATTTCCTCAATACCTCTACCCTGTGTCTACTATATTGTTTGTTGCCAGCTTTGTCTTTACCTGTTCTGCTTGCTGTCCTTGTAGTTTGCTACCATCCCTATTCATCCTTTGTCCTACTTCTTATTTCTGGTGCTTTCTCTATGTTGTCTGCCTTTAGCTGTGATCAGTATTTCAGGGGGACAGCTATTACTGCAGGGACTCCAAATAACTATTACTGCTCTAGTGTACAGCTGGCTGGCCACACTAGCTGCACTACAGTCTTTTTGTACTCATCTTCTACTTACCCACCCTTGCATTACCTCAGGGTTCACCTTGATGCTGGATATGTAATGCAGACTTCTCTATTAAGGAGATACAGCAGTTGGCAAGGATAATGTGGCATGGAGCTCAAACATGATGCAGGGAACGGCCCCGCAAATACTAAGAACTTACCGTTAAATGCTTTTAATCTTCTCTATACACTGTCCAGTGTATTTTTTGTATTGGTTACACTGGCTATTGCACTTTGGATATATGATAAATTTTGCATTGTTATTTTTAGGTTAAATATATCCAGGAGGTTTAACCATTAGCAACATTCTTAATTCATACTGTGTACCTGCATCAAATGTTTGAATACAATATTTGCGTATCTTCCTTGAAAAATTCTGTAGGACGTCCTATAGATGATCTGGAGGACTGATCAAAGGACTAATGTATTTCTGATCATGATTTTCTCACACAGTGGCTTCACTCAAGCTTGCCAGTACTTCATCCATACCATTCCAGTAGCTGGATTTCCTTTGACCTGCATTTGTTAAAGAACAGTCAAGTTGCACTCCCCAACAGATCTTTAACTTGTAACTCTTACACCATTCTTTTGTAATGTTTTCTACCAAAACAGTGCAATTTAAGCTCCTTGGAATTAGAGGCCTTTATTCTTGTTTTGTGCAGTGTAGTTGATGTGATAATTCCACAGGGCAAGAAGTTTTGGTTTTGGCACTTTGCTGCTGTGGAGTTGCTGCTTCCCTTCCCCCTCCCCTCCAAGGTGCCATTCCAGCATGTGCTTTTTTTTTTACTTTTTTAGATTGTAGGCATTTCAGTATTCTATCAGCAACTGAATAGCTTCAGTTTATAAAAGATACGTGGACCACCTTGTTCATCTTGTGGGACAGGGATTACGAAGTAGTGTTATCTCGATTTCAAATGCTGATATCAGTTGTTTAGTAACTAACTAAATTTGAAAACTTTTTCAGTAACCTGTGTTATACTTCCTTGGATGGCTTAAGGCCCATTAGTTAAATTCTAACCTCTTTCCCCTCCCAGGAGGTGTGTATATATGTGTGCATGCCAGAACAAACATGTAAAAAGTTTGGGCTGGAGCATTGAAACCTTTCATGGACCTAGTCGTGAAACAATAGATGGCTTCATTGTTCTCCTGAAAATATTTTTTTCTCTGAGTAACCCACTTTGAAAGCTGAAGTCTAGATATACTTGTCTTTTAGTTAATCTTTAACTTTTTGAATGGAAAGAGCTGTATTGGATCCTGTGACTCAGTCTGTACTATTGTATTTTGGGGAGTAATCTGTTAAAGTCCTTCCAACGTTTCAAGAACTCGTAAGAAAAAAATAATTGCCTAATCTGGGATGCACAGGCTTCTTCCATACTTTTGTTCTAAGTGTACTATRTTCTTTGCAGTGCTACATGTAGAGTCAGAGCCTGACATACAAACTTGGCAAATAATTTTTCACAAGTATTGTGACTATGTTTACTGAAGAAGCTAGGCCACAATTCAGTAGGAGAGCCAGTCTAAAACAGTTTTCTCTGAAAGAATGGGATCTCCCAAGTAGCCTGGGTTGCACTGTGTGGTGTGTTTACATATACTCTAGGTATGATGGACAGGGATGCCCTAGTTAACATGGACAGATGGCTAAAACCAGGAATTGTCTGGAACTGACAATGCTGTCAACATGAAAGGGTAACAGAGACAGCTGGCAATCTCTAATCGGTATGGATGTGTCTGTCCTTAGTCATACTTTTGGCACACAAGGTTTTCAGTTTTACATGAGGCAGTAAGGCTTTCTTTCTGCTTGGTATTTGAGATAATTCCCTGCTGTACTGGGAGACAGCTAAACACTGCACCACTGGGATCATTTTTCGTATCTTTCTCAGGAGGATTTTCAAGCTTTTTTTTTTTATTTTCATGTTTATTTTTCTCCATTTTCTTGATCTGTGAGGCAAGACTCCAAAAACTGATAGATAGGATTTAGAAGAGTACTCTAAATGCTAGGCTTGTCATGCATGGCTTTGTGGAAAAGTAATGAGATGTGAGTGCATCATGAGCAGCAACTAATTTTCTCTCTCTTTCTCTCTCTCTGTGTGTCCAAAAAAAAAAAAAGTCCTGGAAATACTGCATGTAATGGAAAGTAGCCATACTTGGAGCCAGGAAAACAGACTGAGAAAAGCTCCCTGAGGAAAATGAGGAACAGCTCCATCTTTCTATGTAATCTACATGCAGGAGAGGTAGTGGAGGAAGAAATGAGGTTATCCCAGGTGTGAGGAGGAAAACCAATCAAATGAAAAACAGCAAACAGATCTGGGGTAGATTTGTAGGAAAAGACTGGTAGTTTTATGTTGATCAGTAGATGGTAAATGATCTCCAGTGGCTCAGCTTAGCAATGTCAAAGGGAGCTATCTCAAAAGAGTGGGAGATATGAATGAAAACATTTTTTGAGGTAAACCAGGTACTGTTTGGGTGGTTAGGTTGGTAACCTCCCAGGGTAACAAAGATACTGGAGTGGTAGGGGAGAAATTCATCATGCAGATAGAGATGGAGGAAATACTGTTTCAGAGCTCTTTAGAGAGTCTCCTTGGAAAAGGGATGTCATATTCATCAGACTAAGGCAGACCTCTGCTCTAGGAGCTGGGGAGTTGCTTCAAACCTTAACTCACTTTCAGACATCTGAAATTTAGGGGATTCTTACCACATGTGTTTAGCTGAGTTACTAGAGCAACTAAGGAGGCTTTTTGGTGTGTGGAAAAGGATCTGAGAGCTATTTTGTTAACTTACTGTTCTATAATTGCTTGTAGTAATGTAGTTGAATACAAAACCTTCTTTTAAAGTAAATGTTTGAGAATTGAAGAGGATAATAGTTTTCTGCAGGTGACTTACAGGCCTGTGTAGGTCTCAACTCTATTTTCTTCAGGTAAGTGCATGCAAAAGAAAATGCACATACATTACCTTAGTGCATAGTTACGGTCTTACTTAACTAACTGCTTTGGAAGGTGCATTTAAAAACCATCCCCCTGTTCTGCCTCTTCCTGTGTTTGAAAACTGTTCAGGTAGACTTGATGAGACATGTTCTACCATTCTTAACTGGCCTCCTTAATGGGCCATCTTAGGGAAACTGCTTTAGCAAGGGTTGTGTTTAGCACTGGGAGGAGCCTGACACATCATGCTTGTGTGTGTTAGCTGCTAAGAATATCTCAGCAGCTTTGGAGACCTGAGAACCTGCTGATTTGTGTTGCAGAAGAGGACTGCTTGTGATAGTTGTATTGGGATGTGAGCAAGACTTTCTGCAGAGTAAACCTGGGAATCCAGCAAAATATTGATTATAGCAAGCCAAAATCGCATCTTTGGGTTGCTTTGGAAAGTGAGGTCTAGCTGTGGCTGTTTGAGATGTTTCCATGGTTGGGAAGTGATGAAATTTGAAGCGAGTCCCATCACTGTGCCGTCTTCAGTGGGTGGGTAATAAATGTCTGTCTTCTAAACCTTGTAGATAACATGCAGTGATGATAAGGAGGATAGACTTCTGCTATTGTAATTTATTTTTCTTCTTCCAGGCCTAAAATTGAGTCTCTGCCCTTTTAGAAAGGCCAACTGGTTTATTGTGCCCAGGGTAAGACTTGAGACAAACAAGAACAGGGTGTGAGATAACTGAGATAAACTCACTATTGCTCTGGCCCTTCAGCCCTGTCAGTATTTACTTTGAGAGATGTTTCAAAACCTGCAATACTGATATCCCAGGCCTCTGACTGTGTTCCGAGTAAAAGTAATAACAACAGCACTTGAAGGCCTTTTWAAAAAAAAAATCTGTGAGAAAAGAAAGTTGCTTCAGACGTAGGAGGATCTGCAGTTCCTGTTACTGCTCAGAAACAGTAAAGGTTCCTCTGGATAAGGCAGTAGGTTGAGCAGAAAGGAGGCTGAAAGAAAAGGGCTTTAGATTTCCACTTCCAAAAGAATGTCTGGAGTAAGGCTGCTTTTTCTAAATTTGATCTGGTCTGCAGACTGCAGTCTCTGTATCTGCTGAAGACTCAGAGTGGCAACTGTCTCCTTGCAGAGGTGGCAGTAGCCCTTCAGTCTTCAGTTCTGTCAGAGATGACCAGCATTAATGCATCCAGCAAGTAGCCAGAGAAGATAAGTGCTGGTAGTTTAGATGGGGAGAGCTAGCAATCAGAGAAAGAAAGGGCACGTTTCTGCTACTGCTTGCATACATATACCCATTCTTTTCAGGCTTTGTCAGATGCTTGAGCATGTAACTGGTCAGTTCTGAGTCATCTTCGTGCTGGGAGGTACTTGATTAGGTTTACTTTTGACATGATTCTTATGTTTGCATCCATAATTATTTGGACTGCAACTGTGTTGTGCGAGTCAGACACCCAAGATACGGGCATCTTGTGTCACCAAGACAGGTATCAGTAGAATCCTCTTGCTAGTCTGTAGTTACTTGAATTGCAGAAAATCTGCGGTAGCTTAACTTCTGTGCTTTACTCTAGTGSACCCTGATATCTCTGATACTCACTCTTGCAGACCTGCACAGCCTGTGCCTGTCCTTGCACATTTTGTGAGCTAATCTTGATTCATGTGTCTAGATATGATGCTTCCAAAGGTGTGGTTAGATTTCATGCTATTGAAATAACTGTTTTGTTTTACTGTGATTTACTGTGGAGGGCAYTGTTTTATCTGAACATGGCTGCTCTTTACAAAGTGATTCTCTTTTTCCCAAGTAGTTTCAGGTAGGTCAGAAGATCAAGGGCCTGACTCCCTTTAGCCTGTAATGGTACAGTTGTTTTGTATGTGYACATGGTTAGAGTCATGTTGTGCACAGGTTGGGGACCTGAATTCTTACTGGATATGTGCAGGTAAGGAAAGGGAGGGCATTCACCTATATAAGTGTACTGGGTTGCTAAAAGCATCATGGTGAACTCTAATGCTCTGTTCCTGCTAATTTTTCACTTAAATAGTGTGAGATCATGTATTGCCTTTGTTCAGTTTGTTTGTTTTTCATGTACAACGCTTCCATTAGTAAAAATTGCTTAAGCGCTTAGGAGCTTGAGCTAAGAAGAAAAACTGCAAGGCTGGCTGGCTGGCTTGGGCTGATAACTGCTAGCAGATTTCTAGTGTGATTTACAATAACAGACTTTCTAAGAGCACCTGACTTGGCTGGGATAAGTGAATTTATTTCTTTTGCCACCCTAGTCTGTCAAGTGTTACAGATACAAAGAGGCCATGTATACTTATTTGGAAGCTCTCAGGGTGTCTTTCCAGTGCTGCAATGTGTTAATTTGTGGTTTTGCTATGAGTCCTATTCTCGGACAATATTTCAAGGAGGGAGGATAGTTTGGTAAGTAAAACAGGCTTATAGCTATGGTCTGCTGTCCTATCAGTAGTGCAAGTGATCCAAGATGATGATTTCCAAATCATACCCATGGAGACTCCTCCATGTGGAGTTGCTATTGGTATTCTGGAAGTTGCTCTGATACAATTACCAACATGTCACTCTCCATTTTAATTGTATTCATGTAACTACAAATACTCAGGAAAGAACAGCATCAATCTTTCCCAGTGCAAGTGCTGTTTTTCATCTGAAGTAGTTCTCTCCAGTGCCAGGAAAAGTCAGACTAGCTTGTGTTACCTCTTGCTCAGTTTTCCCCATGTATCTTTTGTTTGCAGCCCAGTTTACTCTGTCCTTTTTTCTCTTCAGGCTGAACGTGGCAGCATGGGTGGATGCCCCTTGCCTCCCCCAGTTTGCACCTCTCTACCCATTGCTTCTCTCTGCTGTCATATATCATTATAGAGATGGTCAGCTGTGCCTATAGAAAGGCAATTCTATTATTTTCTGAGCGCAGTAAGGAGATCTATGAGCAGCTGGTGCTGTATGGGATTTGGAGCTACTGGGAAACTGCAGATAATGATGGGAGATCCAGAGTTGCTCATCAGGTTGCAAAAGTGACTTGAACAGATGGTTTTCTGATGTGACTGCAGGCTTGAGAAAGAGGTGGACACTGGCACATTGGTTCACTTATCCCAGCTATGAGGTGTTAGTGCTCTTCATGTTCTTCTTGAATTGCTGTCTGCAGTGCTGGTGTTCCTGTGCAAAACGAAAGCAATTGTATTTAAAGAATGAGGTGGCTGGTTACTTTGTGGATTAAAGTTGTTGACAATTAATGCTCCTACTGCAATGCATTTTGACTTTGTGGCCCTGATATCTGTTGAGCTGAATCCACAAATCTGCTTTGTGTTGGATGCTGGATAAATTTGCGACATCTAATAAAACTTTGCCCTTTGCATGAGTTCTCAAGGAACGCTTGCAGCTTAGATGCGTTTGACATATGGGGCTGGGACTTCAAAATTAATATGTGTATTTGTTCACTCAGGGAGAAATAAAACCAGTTCTGTGGTCAGCGGGACCCAGGTCCTAGCAGAAAGGAACAGCCGGGAAGGATCTGCCCAGAGGATGCCTCGACAACCAAGTGCTAGCCGGCTGCAGAAAATAGGAGCTTCTGGAAAGAGCACCGGAGGCAACAGTACCTAAATAAGACACTGGCTCTGATGTATTTTGGTGCTTGAAAATGTATATAATCTGTCCTGTAAAACTGCATGTTTTGTATGTATTTGTCTTACAAATAATATTTATAACATCTGGAACTGAGCTGTTTCTTATTTCCAAAACTTCTTTTGGCAACTCAGATTACTAGAAGTTGCCTGAAGATACCTGGGACAAAGAAGGATATGTGAAGACTAGAAGGACTTGCAGTAGCGCTCAATTTTCTCTGGAGAGATCAAGACTCATCTTGCACAGTGATACTCCATGCTGCTTCCTTCCCTGAAATCCATTTTGATTTGCAACAGCTGGAACACAGTAGCTGAATTATGGGAGATGGATAGTGTTGATACAGGTCACATTGGTAAAAGAAGAGCCTTACAATGATGGTAATTTGTGGTGGAAACTTGAATGTCTGATAGAGGATGTCTTTGTACTTCGAGATTGATCATGCATATGAAGGAGATGGGTCAGAGTGTTAACACCATAATCTGAAAAAGTTTGACCTGATTGTGTAAATCTACTTCTTTTGTAGCTGTTTCTAATAAGTAATTTTTTTTTCCCTTATGAAGGGTCACAGAGCCTTTTGCCTAATGAGCCAGGTTAAATGAAAAATTAGATAAGGGAGAGAATAGCTTCATCACTTTGTGTAAGATACAAACAAGTAGCTGAAATAGATAAATGGATTTGTTGGAGCTGTAGTATCATTCATCATGCTGCAGTGTCTCTAAGCAGTGGGCTTATTACTCTGTCCTGTCTAGCTCAGGAGCTCTTAGTAAAATYCATTTCTCTGAATTAGGAGGAAGTGCCTGCTCCTGTTAGCTGCCTCTGTTTTTTGAGGGAGATTAATAGCATTTTGTAGCCCCTTGGAGATTTCACAAGCTGGTGAAACAGGTGCTAAAATCTCTTCCTAAGCAAGGTGGAAAGTACTGGAGAGGAAAACTTGTGCAAGATCTTAATGATGGTCAGATACTCCTTCCTTATTTGATTCTTGTCTAACAGTTTTACAGGTTAACTTACTCTTAATATGTTAAACCATTTTGCGTTTTCACTGTATAGGCCTGAAGACTGTTCTTAGTAGGAAGGTGACATGCTCACAGCATATGGCAGCCACTGACCTAGTTGTGGGCTGACACTTTGGATTACCTTCAGTCCAATTGAGGGATTTTGATAGTGTTGATGAATGTATGAAACTCCCACTAGAAGAACTAGCTGTGGAGGCTGGAAGACTGCAAACCTGTCTATAGTGATCAGAATTTTTCAAGGGGGGAGTTAGAAAGTGGAAATGGGGTGGTTCATGGGTTGCAATTGTACACCCTGAACCTCTGCTGTAGGAAAAGCATTCAAATGAGGGTTTGAGTTTAACAGCATCAGTAAAGTCTAGGTATCTCCTGCTCTAATCTCTCTACAGGAAACRGTACCAGCTTGTCTTTAAAAGCAAACAAAAAATCAACTAGGACAGCTAGGAGAGGGGAATATTTTATTTAAGAGTTGTATTCCTTGGTGAAAAGGAAGAGCTCAAGGTCTGCTGTTCTTAAAAGAATCATTAGTAGTACTCTTTGCCCCAGCACAGGAGTGAGCAGGCCTGAGATGTAGCTGAAACAATCTCTGTGAGGAATGTTGAGCTTTACTGAGAATAAACAATGCCTAACAAAGATGGTTCTTGCCTACATGCTTGTCTCCCCCTCTTTCCTCA
This sequence comes from Rhea americana, assembly GCF_003343005.1. NCBI lineage: Eukaryota > Metazoa > Chordata > Aves > Rheiformes > Rheidae > Rhea > Rhea americana. Next base: position 70,156 of record NW_028185794.1, on the reverse strand, counting down.
GCTAGTTCCACATTTGCATTTTGTTTGCTGTTTATCCTTATGCATCTCTAGCTTGGAATACCTCCTATGTTACACCTACCCATCTGTCTCAAAGTCCAGATCTTCCCCTACCACATTCTTCTGAGCTCTGCTGCACACTCGCAGTCTGCAGCTCTGCATTTCTCCCTTCCTGCTCTCCAGTTTTCTTAGACCTGCTGTCCTATACTCCCTTCTGCACCATCTAGATGAATAAAAGTGCTCAGTGTGCACTTTTGTATCATGTTGCTTCAAAACATTTGCCGTTTTGAGCATATATGTGGGCTCAGTAGGTGAGGCACCCCCAGAGCAGGTGTTGCTTTTGCATTTCTGGAGCCCTTTGATGGAAGAGTGTACCTTCTGCTCAGCCTGCTTTCTTTCTGTGATGTGATGTCCGCCTTGGTGGATGATGTGAGAATGGTGGATGTAGTTTTCCTTGACTTTAGGAAGACTTTTCAACCTAGTTTCCCATAGTGTCCTTGCAGCCATGTTGGGGAGATGTGGCTGGATGGGTGGACTAAGATCTACGGAATGCTGACTGGACTGCTGTCCTCATGTGCAGTGGTCAGAAGTTGGAAGTCCACCCAGCAGACAATTACATATGGCTTTCCTCAGGGCTTGGTGCTGCTTGACAGAATTGAATGTGGTATGATTCACATCATACCAGGGTGGTGTGGATGAGGATGATGTTAACCATCAAATATTTCTCCAACTTGATGAACAAGGAGTGAAGCCTTCTTTCTGCTTGTAGGCCCCCTTGAAGTACTTCAGGTTTTGGAGGCACAAGTGAGGATGATGTTAAGTTTACTTAATGTAAGTGAACCACCTTGCAGATATGTGGACATACAGGAACTCCCCTGTTCCCTGTGACGGTTGTAGTGACCTTGTTTGTGAAAATACAGGAATGGCAGGGCTGGTTGCTGAGCAGTTGGATTAGCAACAGCACACAACGTTAAACCATGATAACGTGATCGTGGTACTGTGGGGGGGATGAGTTTAATGCATGGATTTGAGTATCTAGCAGAATTTATAAGTTTAATTAAGAGTCAAATGTTTGGGGAATGAGTAAGTATAAAGAATATTTTATTGTTGCAGGGTGGTTCCTTCTGACTTGTTTTCCAGGAATGATGTGCTGAGACACTTGGATTTTAGCAATACTGACAGTTAACCTTATGTCTTCTGACCAAAGGCCTTGTACGGCAAAAATTTTGGTGAAGTTCATCAAGAAAGGACTATTGCAAAGGAACGAGCAGGTCTGAGTCTCGATCCAATGTGAACAAGCAAGCCCCCTTAGCAGTGGGGATGCATGTGCAGCTCAGGCCCCCGGTATCCTGGCCCCAGTACTTCTCTGCTGATAGTGCTATGGTGCCCCAGGACCCTGGGGTGGCAGTGCCGGGTCCTAGAGGGGATGCAGCATCACAGGCTGTCACTGGTGGGCAATGAGGCTGGTCTGTGCTGGGTCTGGGCCAGTATTGCTGCAGGAGAGAGTCCTTCAGTAATTTTTCCTGGTGTCTTCAGCGTGATGGCCTTGAGTGTGTGGGAGGCGGGTGAGCTGTCACCCAAACCCATCCCAGCGTGTCACCCAAGAGTGTTCAAGCTTCTCTGCCTCTTTTTGGCCTGCCTTAGGCCTTGGCAGCTGAAAACCCTGTCAGCTCCTTGGCCCCAGGATCTGTGGTCTGGGGAAGGTAAAGGGGGCTGCAGGGACTCGTTATCCTTGGCGACCTGCTCARAGACGATGATCTCCACAGCTGTCTTCCCAGCCTTGTCTGGGGCAGGGAGATGGTGCGTTATTTCCTCCCTGCCCCACTCCTGTGTCTGACCCCTGGAGCTGACTCCCAGACCCATGTCTGACTCTCAGCTGCAAATCTCACCCCAGCTGTGGCTGCATCCCCGCATCTGGCCCCTAGCCCCATCTGTGTCTGACTCCCAACCACATCCCTGAACGCCTCAGAGCTGCGTGCCTGTGTCTGACCACCAGCACCACGTCTGACCCCTCTCACAGCCCCATCCCCGTTTCCTCCAGGGCTTGTGGAGCTGTGAGGGCTCCCAGTTTGCAACCAGGTCTCAGTGCTGCTGGTGCTGCAGCAAGGTGCACTCGGGCAGGGTCAGGGCAGGATGTGGCAGAGGAATGTTGGGGTCTTTCCTGGCCAGCACAGAGCCAGGCAAGAGGGATGCTGTTTGTAGGTCACTGTGGGGCACCCACAGGAGCCTCTTGCAGAAATGATGGGAATTGTTGGGAAGTATGTGCACCACTGTATCTATAACAGGCAATGGGAGGAGATTGTTATTACAGGGAGCAGAGTGGCGCAGCGGAAGCGTGCTGGGCCCATAACCCAGAGGTCGATGGATCGAAACCATCCTCTGCTAAATTTTTTTTCCCTCCTCCCGCTTCCCTCGCTGCCTCCACACCGTTCCTACCACACACCCGAGGGCTGCAGAGCGTCGTGTGGATCTCTGCACTAACGGCGGTCAGCAGTGGCGGCGAAAAGCAGAGGGTCGTGAGGAGGGGGGGGAGGAGGGGAGGAAAAAGTGAAGTGGCCCGTACGGGGATCGAACCCGCGACCTTGGCGTTATTAGCACCACGCTCTAACCAACTGAGCTAACCGGCCACGTGATGGTTTTGCCCTCCTAGCCCGCCCTGCAGTGCTGTAGGAGTGCGGTGCCTCGCAGTCAGGCTGCGAGAGCGGAGTACGAGCGCCCTCAGCTGCAGAAGTGAGGTGGGGGCAGGACGGGGAAAAAAAAAAGAAAAAAGCRGAAGATGGTTTCGGTCCATCGACCTCTGGGTTATGGCCCAGCATGCTTCTGCTGCACCACTCTGCTTTTCGAGAAACACATTTGCCACCACCTCTAATAGAGGTAGCACTGTTTGCCCTCCCTTACTCTAGGACTGCTCCCGTGGTGGCCCTGCGGGGCTGGATGAACAGTGCTGGCCTCCCCTCATTCCAGCAGTGCACCCATCCCGTGTGAAATCACACCATAACAGCCGTGGATGATCACATGAGTGTGCAGGCAGGTAAGCGGCTACCTTGGGTGGCTGCCCATCTGCTGGGAGTAATAGCTCTGAGCTCCCCCCAGAGAAGAAAAACAAAGGGTCCCCTGTGTCCCTTTTTAGGGACACATCCAGAAAATGCCTCTCTGGGATGTTGTCCTGCAGTAGCTGTCACTTGCCTGCTGGATACAACTGCCGGCTGCATAGGCTTGTAGGAAAATGAACAACTTCCTAGTGGGGAGTGTAAAAGAATGACAGTGGGTGTGTTTTTTTCCACAGATCTCTTTCAGATTTGGGGACCTGATTTGCAAATGCCAAAAATGCTGGCTGTTAGGAGAGTTAAAGATTTCTGGAAAACAAACAAAAGAAAATGAAAAATCTGGGGATTGTGCTACTCATTTGTGCTACTTCAAATCCACCTGAAAGTGCATCAGGTAATTCACACTGGTTCCATGGAGCAAGAGTTGAGTGTGAAAGGAGGGCACCCTACTGGTGCTGCAGTTCGGCTCCTGTTCTGGAGGAGAAACTGATACTGTTACCTGAGCAGCTTTCTCAGAGCAGAGCCCATTTGGCCTTGCAAGGAGTGTGCAGCAACGACCGCCCTTCTTCCTGCRTTCTCACTCCTACAGCTCTGGTTTCAAATGGATGCAAGGAAGTGTGTGGGGGAAACCTCCTTGAGGCTGGTGTTATGCCACCTCGATAGTCCACAGATCTTTCTGTCCCCATTGCTGACTTTCTTGAGATGATCCTGCCTTGTAGCATGTCTCTGCTTGATGCATATTGCCAGGCTTTGCTGCTAGCATAGCATCCAGCCAGTGGTGTAACAGCCAGACCTTGTCTTGAAGCCAGTCAGACCCATCACCAGCCACATTTGTGGCTGCTGCCTGCTTCAGCCACCTGGGAGCGCAGGACCTGCTAGGGCTCTGCGCCAAGCTCCTCCTCAGCTAAGCATCATGTCCCACATGCTTTGCTTTGTACACCCAGAGATGTGGAAGGCATCCAGTCAAGGACCTGAGAAGGGCTTGACAGGGCTAATACGTAGTTCAGCTTATGGGGCTCTTGCTGCCTGTGTGGTGAGAGTCTGGACCTTGTCCCATRTTGGCATGCTGAGATTCTGGTGTATGCTGGGGTCGTGCTCAGAGAATGTGGCTTTTCATGCTTCATTGCTGCATCCTGACATGCTGCTTTTCTTTGTACCCATGTTCCATACTGCACAGGAGGGTCTAGCAATGTGCTTGCCCTTGCTTTCGAGCTAGTTTTGTGCAATTCTTCCTGGTGTTGGTTTGCAGTTGCGGTAGAGCAGCAATATTCAGTTCTGGCAGCATATGGAAACATCTCATGCAGCATAGTTCCTAAGCATTACCCATGCAGCAGAGGATGTATCATGCTCATTTCTCCAGAGGAATGATGGATAAGGGACATGGAGACTGGATGCAATTTCCTAACGCTTATCTGGAATGGCAACTGGAGACCTTTTCAATTGCCCATAGAGTGCGTAAACATCCCCTGATTAAATTTTCCGCATAGGCATGATTTGAAATGTCCTTGGGTTTCTGCAGTCCCCATGGTTATTTCTTTTATATTTGGGCTTCCCATAACACGGACTTATGGGAAACTCACCTTTTTGTGCTGAAAGTTGGAACTAGAATAGGATGACCTAGAAAGTTTCTAGCAGCACTAGATACCTATATTCAAGCAACCAAATCAAGTTTCTCTCACCTGTGCAGCTGAATCTCTCCTTAAATGCTACAGATTGTATTGACTATATTGTGATTGACTTTGATGAGGCATGTAGGCACTAATTTGCACATAGCCACCTACAATTAGATGTCTTAATCTTCAACTGAGTCTCATCCCTATACTCAGTCAATTGAATCTCTCTCCTTACTCTTTACTGTCTGGTAGGAGGAACTAATTACCATGTGATCGGTTGTACTAATATACCAGCAATTACTTAGCATATTTTCCATGAAAATATTCATGACTTTTTTTTCTTTCTGGAATTTTGCTGCATATTAGATTTTTTTGTATGCTGGAGTCATGTTTTCTTATGACAATAATTAATTTTATATACTCTTGAAGGTTAATCATTGAATAGAAAAAGGACAAAAGGTTTAAAGACACTGTAATTAATGTACAGATTTTATGGTTCAATTCTGTAGCCTATGTAATATTTTGGAAACTTACATTAAGTATACTTCTTAGTTCAATACATAGATGATTTACATTTCTTAGTATTTTCCAATAAAAAGTAAAATGATCAAACTCTTTAAAGGCTTTGAGGAACACCAATTCCTTGATATATAATATTTCAAGTGTGAACATTGTCAGAAAATCAGTGATACTATCTGGGCAGAGACATCTTGCTGAAGAATTATCTCTTTCCAAATRTCTTCCTCAGAGCATTTTTCACTTCTTTGTTTCGTAAGCTGTAGATGATTGGGTTCAGCATAGGAGTTACTACTGTGTAAGAAAGAGCCACCAATTTCTTGCTATTTAGTGAAAGACTGGATTTTGGCTTTAAATGGATCAGGCCAGTTGTGCAATAGAACAGTGTCACCACCATGAGGTGAGCAACGCAGGTGGAGAAAGCTTTGTGCCTTCCCTCAGCGGATGGTATTTGGAGGATAGCACAGATTACCTGGATGTAAGATGCTGCTATCAAGATAAATGGGATCAAAACAATTATAACAGTGGCAATGAACACAAGCAGCTCAAATAAGTGTGTGTCTGCACAAATTAGGTCCATAATAGGGGAAATATCGCAGAAGAAATGCTCTATCTCCTTTGAGCTGCAAAAAGAGTAGCTAAACAGCCAACCAGTAAGTCCTACAGCAAATGGAATACCAGAAATCCAACATGCAATGACCATAAGAAGACACATTCTCCTGTTCATTGTGGTGGCATAACGCAAGGGATGGCATATAGCCATGTATCGGTCATAAGCCATGGCACACAAAATAAAACACTCAGATGTGACAAAGTATATGACAAAGTAAAGTTGCAGGGCACAGACAGAAAAAGAGATGACCTTTCTCTCCAACAACAAATCTACAAGCATCTTGGGCACTATGTTTAATGAAAGGCAAATTTCAATTAAAGACAAATTTTTGAGAAAATAGTACATAGGAGTGTGCAAGTTAGGGTTAGTGGTTGTAATTACAATAATGAGAGTATTACCAGTCATTGTGATCAAGAAAATCAGAAGGATCCCCTCAAAAAGGAAGATCTGAAGGGTGGCAAGGTGTGAGAACCCTTGCAAGGTGAAATAGGTCCAATTTCTGAGCCATGGTGTTTCAGCAGTTTCCATCTGAAAGAGATGTTCCTCAGAGGTTTTCTAACTTAGCCTGCATGACCCAACACAGAAGAAATAAAGAAGGGAGTGTTTATAGGGATGACGATGTAATAGTGAATTGCTCTGAAAACAGTTCCATTATTCAGCAGGCTGGGTGATCAACTACAAATGGGCAAATAACATCCATCTATAATCAACCTAATAAAAATCCTTATGATAACAACAAAGAAATAGGAAAAACACTCACATTAAATGCCAGAAGAAATAAGTTTTCCCCCTTTGTTTTGTTTATAATTTCCTTGCTTTCCTTTTAATTCAGCTATGATGTTGCCACGTCTACTTGGCATTTCAGGGCAACTGATTTTTTTTGGAAAAATATTTTCACCAACAATTTATGTATCTTATTTTGTATGTGTGCAAAATATGGGTTTATTTCCTACAGAAGTGTAACTTATTTAAAATATTTGCTTTATTTTTAGGAAAAAATATTTCCCCTTATTTTCACACAGATATACACACATGTATCCATATCTATATCTGTATCTGTATCTATAGCTATATATCTCAAAATAACTTGGAAAATAGATTTGTTGATGGTACATTTGTATATTTGACAGTTTGAAGAGTGGATAAAGCATGTATTTGGCTATTTATTCTCATTGCTACTAAAATATAAACAATGACATACTAAATTTATGGGTTTTTAGTCATCATCATTCTTTATTCAGCTCCCTGAACAATTGCTTATTGATTTCATGTTTTAAAAAACCTTTTTCCTGAGATCTCTACAATCTAGCTGTCCATATTTAGCTGTTTGCAATGTAGATGTCCATACCTGAGGTAAATGTTTTAATTGCCTTTGTAGCTGGTATAAAGACAAGTAGATAAAGAAGGTAAGTCAGAAACCTAGATTATATGTCTCACTTCATTCAGATATCTGCATGGATATCTCTTGCCTGGAAGAATTTCTCTCTATTCCTTATCACAGAAAGGAGCAGCTATACGCATTGTGGAAAGCAGTATGAGCTGAGAAAGGTTGTATCTCTTCTGGATGCTCTTCAGTTTCTCAATCTTTCACTTGAATGGGGAACTCTCAAATTGGATGCTGTTCTCCACAGGTGGCTGCACAAGTACCAAACAGGGGGGAGTAGATACTTCCCTCAACCTTCTGGCTAGCTCTTGCTAGATGGTTATCCCTCATCACCTCATGAGTGCACTGCCGGCTCATATTTGACCTGCCCTCCCCCAGTACACGCACATCCTTTTCTGCAGAACTGCTCCCCAGAAGGCCAAGTCCTTGATTTATACCCATGCATGTTTTGTCCCAGGGTTAGGTTCTGGCATTTGCCTTGGCTGAACTTCATGAAGTTCCTGCTGACCCATTCCTCCTGCTTCCTGAGGTCCCTCTGAAAGGTGACCCTGCTTTTCATGGTATGGACCTCTAACCCTGTTCTCAAAGCACTGTCATCTAAAAACTCCTGAGGAGGTTCTCCGTTCTATCATGCCAGTCACTGATGAAAAAGTGAAACAGTATCCGTCTCAGTAACAGATTGTGAAGAATGCCTCTCTCAGGCAACTGCCAGCTAGATTTCAGACTGTTGACCACTGCTTTCTAAAGCCTGATGGTCCAGGTAATTTCTTCAACTACCTATTAGTATTCCCATCCAGTATCTGTATCTACAATATATCTACACGGCTAGTACAGGAGACTGCCAAAAACTCTGCTGAAGTCAAGATAAATGACACTCTCACCCACTGAACATCTCAGCATAGAAAGGTATCAGGTCGCTCAGGAATGACATTTTTGGTAAATCTGTGCTGATACACATCCCTTCTTGTCCATCATGTGCCTGAACACGATGATTTGCTCCATATTCTTCCTAGTGGCTGAGGTAAGCCTGACCAGTCTGCTATTCATCTTCTTTCTTGGCCTTCTTGAAGATAGGTACAATATTTACTTTTTTCCTGTCATCAGGAATCTCCGTGGTGGCCACAGCCTGCCAAAGATGGCAAACAGCAGTCTCACAGTGGCATCAGCAAGTTCCCTCAGTACCCTCTGCTTCATCCTGCCCAGTCCCTATGGATTTACATAGGTTACTGAAGTACTCTGCAACTTGACTGCACTGCTTTGGGAAGCACTTCTCACTCCCAAACTGTGCAGCTACTTTRTTTCTAAAAGCCTTTGTGTTGTTATCTGCAAACATCCATATGGTAAGGATCAGCAGCAGAGCTACTAATTTACATTTCCCTTAAAGCCTGAAAATAAATAAAGACATTTAGATGTTATTTGTGCCATCCTTTGGAAGTAAACTAAAATAGACTAAATGTCAGAAGTACTTGATTTTCTTAAATCTCAAAAGAAGTCTTAACATTTAGCTCAGACATCAGTGTCCACTGCAGATGTCTCAGAAGCATTCTATCCTGCCTTATAAAGATACAAATATATTTTCTCTTGAGTCATCTATACTAATACATGTTTTTTCTTGCCAATTTCTGTTACCATAAAGTCTAGAAAATAATGATATACCTCAATTTTCATGAGAAGCAATCGAGAGTTTTTGATATGATGTCTTTGTTCCTCATTTCAGATACCAGGATACTCTTTTCCCCTTTTTGCACACTTCGTGTCTGTGAAGAGAGTTTCATGCAGGATCCTGAATAGTCCATGAGCTTTCTCTGTTTTTCTGAACTGCATTTTATCTTACACGTCTCTCTGAGATGGGAAACCTTCTCTACATTCATTACAAGTATACTCAGAAGGCAAAACATTTCCCTTGGTATTGTAGCAGATTGAACAACTTAAATTAGTGAAAGTTCACTATTCTTTTTTTTTTTCTTACTTGAGTAGAAACAATAAAATTAAGAATAATTAAGTTAAAAGTTAAAAATAAAACAGGGAAAATGTGATTTTCCATTGGAATGTAATGGAATGAGGGAAAAACCGGTAGCTAGATACCTTTTTTGAATTGTTAATGAAGTCTGTCTTGATGGAGAGAAACAAAATCCCAAGCAAATCAAACCATTTGTTTTAGACAGCAATCTGAGGATGGATAAATCGCCTTCTGGAAACAACTCTCTTTTTATTAACACGAAGGTAGCAGAATATGTCATTTAACAAAAATGTCTACATTTGGATGGACAAGCTTAGGTGAAATGGTTCCTACAGGTATTCAGAAAATTAGAAATTCATGTTTACAAAACTAGTTTTTGAAATGCATCTGAGACATTTGTAATCCAACATTTTGACTGTTGCTGATGCACTTAGTGTGTTTGAAATGCTCTAGAGTATCCAAAACTTCCACATAAAGCTAGCAAATATATTGATTTTTCTTACAGGTCTCCTGTAGGAGACCTATGTGCTTCTGGAACATTACTGGAGGCCAGATAAGATACTCTCAGGTATCTCAAAGGGCACTGAAGGTTTGTGTTTGGCCAATGATTTTATCTCTAAATATTGAGAGAGCCTGCCATAGAATCACTCCCTCCATAGTCAAAGGAGAGGAACAGGCACTTCTCTCATATCATGAGAACTCCAAAATGTCACAGTATGGAAATGTCTCTTTTTTTTTTTTTGTCCAGTGAGTATGCTGGGACACTAGGTGATTAGCATGCATACAGAATTTATATTGCAGGTATCCAACTGTTAACTAGTTTTCTAGACATCTATTAGAGTAAATGAAGAGCTATAGACATTTTTTGAGCTGGTAAGCAGATTCAGGTTAACCTACTGTAGATATGTGAATGCTTCCTATATTCTTAAGTTAGCCAAGGCATGGGAAAGCTCTTTCAGTCTCATATAGCTTCATTTGTCCTGTGGTATCATTTCTTCCTATTTCTGCTAGCCACCTCTCCAACTGTTCCTTCCTTCAGACCCCAGGAATGCTCCCCTAGCCTTTTCTTGCTTCACCCTGCTAACTGCTCTCAAGAGACATTTCTTTGCCATGATGGCCACCCCTGGTCCTATGCTTCACTTCTTACTCTACTTGCTGCTCCTGCTGTCTGTTCTCTAGTGCTTATTGCACTGCTAGACACTGTAGAGACACTGTAGAGAAAKGTGAAGCTTTTCTAGCCATATTATTTATTTACATTTTTTAACCATGTTAAATCTCAGCAAGAATATGCATAGCAATCACAATTCTATAACCTATAGAAGATTCCTAAACAAACTCTTCCTCTAGCTTTTCAGCCCTTCTTATTTTTAAGTGTTTCTGCTGTTTGCATCCTACCCTTGGAAACAACTGCTTTAGATTAGGGTAGTCACTTGAATCTCACTCACTTAGACAGACTTGTTTACCTTATACTTCTATACATAGGAAAGGTTTTCCTAACTAATACTTTCACTGCTGTTCCAACAGAAATTGTTTTCAAGGAGAATAAAACAATATATACAAAATGAACTAATTTCAACTTGGTGAAAAAAGTCCTTTCCATTTAACTCCTCTCCTCTCCACTAAACTTCAACAGGGCATGCATTCCTTTTTGGAAGTTGTCATGATGATGTGGGTGTTTTTCTTTCACTTTAAGGTTTCAATCATGAATCCAAATATGGGTAACATTTAATTAATTTTAGACTGTCTAGCCTGTATGCTCTCCCATGTGAGCTGGCTGGCTAACTTCCTTAATTCTTCAGTGTAGTGAATTGAACCCTTCTAGAACACTGTTTTTGCTACCTCAAAACAGACATCCAGAACAGACCAGATGAATTGTGTTCAAGAATATGTTTCTCTCTCTCTTCATTTGCAAAGAAGAGAGTCCAGATAACTATCTTGGACACAGATTTCTACATTGTAGATGTAAAAACTAAGATTAATCCAGAACATAATATTATAAAGTATGGTCTACCCAGTCTAAATTAAATTTCAACTCATTCTGAACCGAATTTCAGTTGTAGTGAAAAGAAAGAAAAAAAGGAAAGAAGACAAGCAGGCAGGCAAGAGGGTATAATGTGCAATAATGTATCTACAGTGTTTATTTTGCTTAATTTGTGATGTTGATTACATTGCTTAATTCACATTTACTACATTTGTTGTCTTTCTCCATACTTCACAAATTGATGGCAATACTATATTACTTCTATTATATTATTTCTTTCTTTGCTCGTTTATTTTAAAGATGCATAGCTATTCATTCCCAAGTTTTATTCAAATTAACTATATTCACATGCCATGTAGTTGTGTCTGAACATTTAAGTCACTATGGATTATTTCTCTTTTTTAAAAATACAAAGCAATTCTCTGAAATCCAGTAATTTACTTGTCTGCTTTTGCAGAGCTTCCTTTACGTCTTTGTTTCTCAAACTGTAGATGAGGGGATTGACCAAGGGAGTGAGAATGGTGTAAAAGGCAGAGAAGACTTTGTTCAGAGATATTTGAGTATTGTAAGGAGGAAATACATAGACAGTTAATATTGACCAGTAAAAAAGTATCACCACAATAAGGTGTGAGGAGCAAGTGGAAAAGGCCTTCTTCCTTCCAGTGGCAGAAGGAATCCTCATGACTATGACAATAATGGACAAATAGGATGAGAATGTCAACAGAAATGGAGGCAGTGAGCATATGCCTGCCACAACAGAAGTGACAAGTCCCACCACATGAGTGTCACTACAGGAGAGTTTTATGATTGGGAAGGAATCACAGAAAAAATGTTCAATTTCATTGGGACCACAGAAGTCTAAATTTGAGATCAGGAACATCAATATAGAATTAGACAGAAAGCCACTTATCCAAGATGCAGCACCAAGCTGTAGACAGAGCTTGCCATTCATACATATTGGATAGTGCAGGGGTCTGCACACTGCTAGGTACCTGTCATAGGACATCACTGCCAGGAGATAACACTCTGCAGCTGCTAAACAACCAAAGAAATAGTATTGTGTAAAACATCCATTGACTGAAATACTTCTGTCTCCATCCACAAAGCTAAACAGCATCCTCGGCAAGATGTTTGAACTGTAGCAGATTTCCAAGCAGGACAAATTGCCCAGGAAAAAGTACATTGGGGTGTGAAGGTGCCGATTAGCCACGACCAGCACAACAATGGAAATGTTCCCAGTTATGGTCACCGTGTAGATTGCCAGGAATATCAGGAAGAGAAGAGAATGTACTTCAGGGCCATTCCCAAATCCCTGGAGGATGAATTCTGTGACAGCTGTTTTGTTTTTCCATTCTAGCTGTGTCATGGCTTTCATTTTTATGAAAAAAGGAGCTGTTAGCACCAATGAAGACCTTGACAGTTAAGACAGAAAAAAGACATACTCAAGCAATGAATATTTCTTAATAGAAGGGAAGAGCAAAGAGAAAAAAAGTCCTTGCATTATGAGACATGTCCTCTGATATCTATACAGATTTCTCATTCACTAGAGCTCACAAGGTCAATCCTTTTATTCCAGGTACTGAAAAGAGCACTTAAAACTGAAGTAATGCACCCATGCTTTTCCCGTGGGCAAGGAGTCTTTCTGACAAATTTCAAACCTGTGTAAGCAAATTAAAAATTAACTTCTTTTTCTGTTAGAAACCATCACAAGTTTGCCCTATTTCATTCCGATATGAAAAAGAAATATTTGGCCTGATTGCTGTAATAGGAGCAGAATCATATTTCCTTTGCTAATATGCATAGATGTATATTGTATTTTCATTATCTATGTAACCACCTTTAATGTGTTCATTTTTCTTATTTGAAGGAGGCTAAAAGAGAACAGAATCATGAACTAATGTAGATGACAGGGAATTTAAGAAATTGTGAAATCCAAAGGCCTCCAGTGGAAAAAAGTATGAAGAATATGTATATCCTCATTAATATATGCTCTTCTATCTGTCAAAGAACTCCAAGACACACAAACACCTTCCAGTTGTCTCAGCATCCAGTATTGTCAGCAGTCAGAATGAAGGACTCCAGACTGCAGCGGTCACGTTCACCCTACTATGAACAGAATTAATCCTCTTCTGAAAGTAATGTCACCTTTCACTGATGATGTTTAGTGGACTACTTTTTTTCAGATACTTAATTGAAAAAGCACAGTTTAGCTGAAATCTGCTGTTTACCATAGTGCTCTTTTTTCTATGTACTGGATTACCTCAGTCCCTCTAAATTTCCTTAACAATTCAATTTTCCAAAACTCTTGTGGTTTTGACTGGTCTTTTCTGACTTTTTCAAAGTGTATTCTTAAAATTCAGTGGCCAAAACTGGACGCGATACTGTGAATAAGATAATACCAGCAAAGGAATTGAACAGAAGAGCTACTTCTCTTTTCTTCTGTATAGACTCTTCATGTCACCTCTGCTTTTATCCAGATAGGTGTGGAGTTGGAAGAGGTACTAACAACCTTAAGGGGATGCATTGATGGGGTGTGTTTTTTAAATCCATGCGACTGGCAACACAAATTCCAACCGTGACCCTCTGCAGACTGGAAGGAACAATCTTCCACTCCAGGGTTTCCTAAACACATTCTCTGTTAGATTCACAAGCTATGGCTTTTTCCAGCCCACTGTCTTCCCAAAGACAGTATTCCAGTTTAGCAGTGTCTATCTGAGTCTTCTTCAGTAGTATTACTGTCACCTTACTTGGAATATCTGCAGTATAGACATCTGCATCTAAAGTATTTACCTCAGACTCCTTTCGGAGTCTACAGAGAGAAGTTAGCACTTGAGATTAATTCACTCAACATGTTTTAGATACCTACATTGTAAGAGCTTAATAATCCAAGGAAATTGTCTATCTCCTTCCAATGACAAGAGCAGCAGTTCAGATATAGAAATCAACTGTTGCAATGCAGGCTGCACTCCCAGTTAGATGTTATTCACTGCATGTGTGCGCTATAGGGAGGTGACTAGACACTACGATAGTGAATGCAATATAAAGACAGTCATCCAACCACTTTTAATTGGACTGCTTTTGGTAGCATAACTCTGTAAGATTTTCACATTTCTTTCCATAGATGTAATTTAAAATTTTACATTAAAGCTTATTTGTTCAAAACTCCAATGCTGAGCCAATTTACCAGCATTTGACAACTCAGATCACTGAAAGTATGTCCCATTTCTGTGCCAATTAATAAACTTTTTAGAGCAACACTATTTCTTACCTGAAGCCAAAGGGACATTGAAACCTGATCCAACAATCTTTCATTTTTCAAGGTTTGGTACTGAGCTTTATTTTCTTCAGAAACTGGATTTTCTTGTAAAAAAAAAAAAAAGAATTATAGCACTTTTCTTGGCAAAGAAATCCCAGAAGATTGTTCTCATCTTTCTGTTTTGTTATCAGCTGAATATATCAACTTTTCTTTTCTGTTCTAACAAGCAGATGGTGTTCCTCCTTTCACCTTCTTCCTTAAAAACATTTTCAGAGCTGAGGCTGGTGAATCATCCCAGGGGACAACCAACCAAACAAAAACCTAAAAGAGATTGATTCATCAAACTCATATGCACGTAAATAATTGTTCGCTTCATGCACATTTGAGTTGCAATGCACTTTTAGTCTGAATTTTGATTACTTTGGAGACTGGATAAAATCATATTGGTAGATATCATGACAAATGAGTAAAAGATTACTATGGTGGTCATTGTTGCTATCAATCCAGCACTCCCTTTGGGTTCTACAGAAGTTCCTAAGTCAAAAACTCACCAGGGCCTGGATTTACTACCAGGCTGCTATCTGAGTGCCAGTTATTTCAGTCAGCCTCTGGAGATGCTGCTCTATCTACTCATAATGTAGAGTGACTGTGCTCTTAACTTTGGTATCACAGCTAAGTGAGATTGTTCCAGGGCCCTGGTCTTCAACCAGATCTTCTCAGCTTGCATTAGAAGGCCAGGTGGACTGCAGTTTATCTGTTGGTTAAGGTTCAGATTGTTTAATCTCCAAGGCCAGACAGAAACAGGTTCTTGAATAAACATCTTCTGGTTTTCTTATTATTTACCGCTGTACATGCATTTTTCTGGAAAACAAACATTGACCTAAATCAAGTTTAGTTTAATGTTCACTTTATCAGGCATAATGATAAAATGTTATCGTCAGGCACAATGATAAATGAGTTTCTTCCAGTGAAGACTCACATATTTGAAAAAAAAGTAATGTATTCACATATTGGAAAAAAAAAATGTAATAAGTGAAACACAATTTGGAAGGCAGCTATAAACATGCACCTTGAGGTGAGAGGGAAGGACCCACAGTGTTCAGGGCTAGGACCATTTAAAAGGCAACATACAACTCCACACAGTGTAACAGCTGGCTCAAGTCTCTTTTGAGCCGTGTTTGGTGCCCTGTGGTGTTAAAATGTGTGAGTATGCACATGCAAGCATGCTTGTGTGTGGGTGTGTATTTTCAGTTTACAGTGTGTTAAATAGTGGGGAGCTCATGGTACAATCTGACAGAATAAAGGTCTTAATAATGCTAAAGAGTATGAGCTCCACACTCTGGGGCCTGATGTGAGGGGTTTATGTGGTGGATACCAACACATACAATAACTGCTGTTATAATGTTAGAAGCCAGTATGGGATAGAGGAAGCCTAGCAATTTAATTGAGCTAGCTAATTGGAAGAGGATACTGGAGCAGAGGCAACAAGAACTCTGCCTTAGCTTTGTCTTGGTGGATACTATTGAATTAACTCCAAAGCAGAGCCCAGGAACAAGAAAACCTGCAAGCAGCTTGGGGGTTTTGGACCCAGCATCCAAGGATAAGCTAGAAAGCTAAATTATTTAAAAACATACGAATGCACTATGAATGTGCACAATGGCAAGTTTAGTTCCCTAGACTGAGAGACACCTCTGACATTTCTTCAGACACCTTCGTACTGTCAAAGACCTTTGAGGCATGTTCCAGGCATATGGCATGCCTTCTGTCATGCTWTGAAATTTTACTCTAACAAGTTATGACATAGCCCTCTTATTTTCAAGCACCTTGAAATTAAAAAAAAAAAATCACACAAAGTAACTGTTGTTCACATCCTTAAGGATACCAGAGATGGATAGGAGCAGACCTAGGCCAAAGGATGTAGAGTTGATGTGGCAAATCCATTTGGGTAACAGCCCAGAGAACCCTGTGGAACAGCTCTGAGAACATAACCCTGTCTGTATCGATTTCTAGGCAGTCAGATTTCTCTGCCTGGCATGACGAGACAAACATAATGGTGGTTGCAAAAAATAAGAGACAAAGATTGCTTTGAGTCAACTTGATAAGCCTTGAAAAGACAAAACACAAAAACATGGGGCAATTCAAGGACCACAGGATCCAACAAAGAGGAAAGGAGAGTTGTATTATATACCACTAGAAGGGAGTGTAGTCAATCCAAAACATCAGTTTCTACCCCAGTAACTTCTGCTTTCAGCAGGTGCAGAGAGGTTGTGAATTGAACAGCAGGAACTGAATGCTGTACATTTTGACTGCTAATAGGAGATGAAATAAATTTGCCTCTAACATTCAAAATCTATCTGTTGACTTTCGCATGGGACACCCTTGACTTCCCACCCAACACCGACTCTGTCAATGCCAAGACAGGTTTCAAATGCCTTTGTTCAGCCAACAACAGTCTCAACTACATTGTTGCCATGATATCTGTATGGGGGTGCATATTAGAGGCTTTAGTTYGGAGAACAAGCCACCTCAGAAGACAAATCTCTGTATATTTCCATATAATCAATTCACAAATCATTAATTTATACCTAGCCTCGGATGGCTATCTATAGCCTCCATCTGGAAAGTGAAGAGAGGATAGTTACTGAGCAGTGTGAGTCATTGAAGTCCCAAACTTCAATGCATGACTGCATTTYGCAGTGGGAAAGTAATGCAAGATTCATGAGTAGTGAGAGGGACTCAGCTAGGGACTGTCCCACAGTGACTTCATAGTGATATTTTATGCATATTGTCTTCAATGCAAAAGGCACTATCTGCTGCTAGGGGGGAAAAAAAAGCAGGTTTTAGACAGCTAGTGATAAACAACTAAACTGAGATCTTCACTGTAGGTCTGCTTTGCATTCTGGAAAGAGAAAGAGAAAACATATTGAGAAAACATGCGATTCTGCCGTTCTCTAGAACTGCCTCTTTCCTTTCAGTGACTATAGTGGGAACCCAGAATTACTGTTTTGGATTCCTGAACTGGAAAGAAATTAGTCTTTATTTGGAATTGCATCACCCAATGTTTTTTCTTTGACTCTGTGGCAGCAGAGGGATGTCACGTTCTAGCAGCAATGTCTCACGACTGGTATTTAGCTATATGTAAATCTCTCTGCTGTTCATCCCTTATGAATGACAGACTTTGCAACGTGTTAGTCACTTAATCCTGGTCTTCTGACTAATACTGTATTAATATCTTTCCTTTCATCACTGACATTTTGTGCCTACCTCAAAACTGATCATTTCTCTTGGGTTTTTACTCCAATTATCTGAGTCTACTGCAGTGACCTTCATCAGATGGAACTTGTACTTTCTACTCTGCCTTCTTTCTGTATCCTATTCCCATTAGTATTAATGGCAACATCCTGTATTTCCATCATTTTCACCATCCTGAAAATCCCTTCTATCACTTGAAGGCAAAAGGCATTTTCTACCYGTTCTTCCCACTTCAATGTAATTATCATTTTCTATGAAACCGTTATGATTTTGTGAATATTACCAAGCACAGATTCATGGTGAATAGTGAGTAACATTGTTTTCTACACACTTTAGACTCCCATGGTGAGCGATCTTGTTTATCACTCAAGAAACAAAGAGGTGAATGAAATTGTAAGAACTTATACAAATATGCTGAAGTATGAAAGGAAACAGTAAAAAAACACTAAGTAGGGAGAAAAAAATCAGGAAAGTAACAGCAATTCAAGATGGAATTTATTGCAGCTTACAGAAGAAACACCTAAATATGAACCAGGCTTCTGGGTAAGCTTGATGGTCAGCCAGTGGAGATCTCCATTTCTACAACATTGATCCTGAAGGTGGCATCTTTAATGTATAAGGCGGAACACACTTTAGAAATGTGTCCTTCTCTTTGACTGTAACAATGGTCTGGACAATTAGCTCAGATGATAGCTGAAGATAGCTAAAGTTCATAGACTGAATCATACCTGAAATGTGGGTCATTTGTAGGACTCAAGGCAGTGCTGTTGTGTGAATTATCATCACAATTACAGGTTAATAAATGAGTTCCCTGAGATATGAGGAACAATTTCATCTCTGCAGATGCATGTGGCCTTATTTATCCAGTCAAGAGGTCTGCAGTAAGGATAAGCTGATATTTTGATAGAGTTCCCAGAGGACCAGCACATCCACAGAAATGGATCGTACTCTTACAATCACGAACACCACAGACTGCCTAGCTCTGTTCATCTCCARCTGGTAAGAGTTGATGTGTGCTGGCTTTCACACATACACACACCTGCATGCACCAGCTAGTCCAGCTTGAAATTTGCTTAGAATGGGAAATGCACTCGTGCAGAAGATCGTTAGAAATAGAATTTAATAAGACTACGGGATCATCTAAGGTGATCAAGAAGAGGGCTCAGTCAACCAGGTATACTGACCAGCATCTTGCTTTCACATGACCGCTTTAAGCCGTTTTCTATTTTTCCATATTATTTTCCTCACCAATTCACCTTGATTCTTCCCTTTTCCCACCTTTTGTACTTCTACTAAACAAACCACAAAACATTTTTCACGATCTTACACTCCCTTTAAGACATTCCATAAGCTATTTTACACAGTCCTCAAATTCTCTCTGCTCTGTCTMGAATATCTCTTCTTCCTGCATACAGTAATAGGCCCTATACCCTTTTAAGCCATATGTGCCTTAATTTGCATGGCATTTTGGAGAAAAATTCCTTTCTTTCTCTCATCTTGATGGGTCTGTACCAGGGACAATAGTCTAGTGGTTCTCCTTCAATGGTCTTAGAAGTAGCCAATTCTGTGCCACATTTGAAAACCTGGGACATCCTGCCTGGCCTATAATGCTGCATCAGGAGGTCATGGGTGTCCCAGGAACTCTAGGAAATACCTGCTAGTCCTGTGTGGATACCTGCTAGTCCTGTGTGGGCATCTCAGATACTCCAGAGCATCTAGCATGACACGAGATGCCCCCCTTTAGGCATTGGAATCTCTCTATTAACTCCTAGCACACCAGTGCTAGGTGCAGAAAACACAGTCACAGCTGAAAAGATGCACTTTGGGTGCTGCATGGGAACAGCTGAATAATTGAACTAATTTCAGCTTGTTGGCAGGCAAAAACTGAAGACTGAAGTATAGGAAAAAAGATGACACTTCAACTTTTTCAAGTTTCTGTCTCATTTTTAATTCTGTGCCTGATATTTGGCCTGTGTTTGACATTGAAGCCAAGTGGGAAGAGCACTCAGGAGAGCTAGGCTATAGCCCAGACTGTGCAATGCTCTCTGTCCAGCTCAGTCTGTAGACTAAATGGGGATGTTCATGATTTGGAGTTAGCCAGGACCTGTGCTAGGAGTCAGTGTGTTTACAGTAGTGACTGTTGTCTGAAATGCTACTGCATGCCCTCAAGTCATACACGAGTGGCTACATCAAAGGCCCTTAATGTCATGCTATAAAGATACCATTCAGCTGGGTTATGATACAGTCTCCTCTTATTTGGCATAACAGGCATCCATCTCCCAGTAAGTTCATCAGGTATATCTAGATGCTTTTGGAAAATGGAATATAAATGCAGATAATATGTACAGGGGAGAGAGAAATACAATTTTATTATTAAATACAGGTGTAGTGTTAACATAAAAGCTTTCTCTGAGAATGCTATTGGGAAGTTCTCAATCAATCTATAAATTAAAATATTTATAATTCCTGTTAGTAAAACTATCAAAACAGATTTTACATTCATATTAGAGAGCATATAACGAGTCACAGGGGACTTCTGGAGTTCATTTTGGCTCTAGTAAATACAGAGATTTATTAAGGACAGAGCAACCACTTTAGAAGATGAAGCTCTTGGCTTTCATGTAAAGATGATGAGCAGAGAAGATAGCCTACAGAATCCACAATGCCACCCACATATGAAGGCTGGAGTTGATGTATGAGAGATCCCAAYTAATAAGTGACTTGTCATGTAGGTAATGCTGTCAAAGAAAAGTGTTCAGATTTAGGGAGAAGGGGAATGAAGAACTTATGAAAAGATTGATTTGATACTGTCTGTGGAAAGTTTTTTCTCAGTGGAAATAACCAATGTACCGAATTGTAAAGCTGCAGTGACTGACATGATTTTACTATGCCAGCCACAGCTTTATCTGAATGCCTTAATATTTTTCAAGTGATTTTTTTTTTTGAACAAACTGGTCTGGAGAGGAATTTTTCTCTTTTTAAAAATTTGTTTCATTTTGTTGTTGTTTTGCTTTGTGTGTGTGTGTGTGTGTGTGTGTGTGTTTAAGACAAAATCCATTTACACTATGATCTCCTCTCTATCAGGATCTGCTTCTGGATCAGACTACATTTCTGTTGCTTTCCATAGCAGTGCCCAGTACTGCATTCAAACTTAAGCCAAATGGCTTCCAAGATTTGAACTTGCTTTGTCTGTAGAGCATAGCCCTAAAGTGAGACAGTCCTTCCCCATGCCTGAATTTTACCTACCTTGTAAGTCAGTCAGGTCATCCAATATCCAGAATATGAGAAAGTTTCTGTGCAGGATGGTTGACTGGAGAAGCTGATCTGATGCGACTACAAGCTTATATGACAGCTCAGACGTAGAAGGATGTGAGTATCTTTCACCACTTCGGCACAGCTGGGTGATGTACAAAGGAGCATGAATATGTTAAAGTATGTCCAGAGCACAAAAAACAAGAGTTGGGGTATATATGCTAAAGAAAAGGAAACAGTCCAAGATATRGAGCCAAAAAATGACATGTGATCATCCATATTTCTGAAAAAGAAGAAAAAAACCCATTTAAACTCCTGTTTCAACTTATCCCTAAGACATACCAACTGTGAATGAGAAAAAGTGAAATAAGGCAATTTTTCATAGTAAATATTGCTGAAACATTTTCATAATTAGAGTATTAGATAAGTTATCAGGACATAAATATTGAATGAATGAATTTTAAAAGTGTATTTTTACAGACATACTTTGAAAACAGCTTTATTATTTTTCACATTACATTTTAGTGTTTGCTTTCCTCAAGATTCAGCATAATAATGTCAGCTATAGGAAAATAAAACCAAACCTACATTATGGAATTGATCCTCCTAGGATTTGGAAATTTACCTGATTTTCAGCCTGCACTTTTCCTRTTCTTCTTGGTGGTTTACATGGTGACAATGACAGGGAACATTTTCATCATTGTGCTGGTGGTGACTAACCAGCATCTCCGCACACCGATGTACTTCTTCCTCGGCAGCTTGTTTTGCTCGGAGACCTRCTACAGCTCTACCATCCTGCCCAGGCTGCTGGCCAGCTTCCTAACAGGGGACAGAAGTATTTCTTACAACAGCTGCATGACACGGTTTTTCGTATTTGCTTTTCTAGTTGGGGTAGAGTGTTATCTCCTGGCAGTGATGTCTTGTGATTGATACTCAGCAGTATGCAAACCTTCGCATTATGTCACCTAATGAATCGTGTTGCATAGCACTAGCTGCTGGGACTTGGGTAAGTGGTTTTATAATTAGCTTTGTTATCATATTGCTGATGTTGCAAATTACATTTTGTGATTGCAGTGAGATTGACCATTTCTTCTGTGATTTCATGCCTATGATAAAATGCTCCTGCAGTGCCACATTCCTGATAGAAATCATAACTTCTGTGATGTCTGCTGCGCGTACTGTGCTGCCATTTCTTTTCACTGTAGCAGCCTACATTTTAATTGGCATTGCCATCTGTAGAATCCCTTCAGCTACAGGGAAGCAAAAGGTATTTTCAACATGCTCCTCTCACCTCATTGTGGTCACTATTTTCTATATAACTCTTATCCTTTTCTATATGTTATCAAAAACTTTCAATCTCACAGCTTTAAACAAGTTGTTCTCTGTCTTCTATACTGTTGTAACACCCATGGTGAATCCACTTATCTACACCTTAAGGAATGAGAAGGTCAGAGAAACCTGGGGAAAGATCTCTATGCATTTAGGAATTTATATAAATGATATATCAAGAGCTACGCATTATGGGGCTTTTTTGGCTAGACTATAAAAATATAAACTATTGAAGATGACTTCCAAAGCAACTGTATAGTCACTGGTTTGGTGATTTGCCAAGTCACAAGCGAAAATAAACTACTTTCTCTGGCTGTGTGGTTGTTTGAGGAAAAAAAGAAGAAATAATTTTTTGGTTAAACTGAAATGGACTTCTTTTAGAAAGAATGGTAAAACCAAAATGGTAAAACCCTTCCCACAAATTTTGATTAAACTCAAAATATTTTTGTCATATTTTCATATTATTTCAGCCACTTGGGAATCAAAAGCTGCAAGAAAAAGAAATACTTCTTATGGCTACCGGCATTCTCCATGCAGCATAAACGAGACCCCCTTGCCAAGTGCCATGCTGTTTGGACAACAAAGGTAGGTTTCATCCGCCTAGATGTAGACATACATTATCCTTTTAGATACTGCACGAATGCCTCCCTAGACTGTGTCTACCACTCTAAAAGCACACAGGTCTATCCTAAGGTGTAGGTCGTATCTGTTAACCTTGTGAAGATGTCACATATATCCCAGGGTTTCTGCTGTGACAGCAGATGCCTGTATTCAGCCCATCTATGCCAGAGGGGGCTTGCAGCAGTGTGAGTGAGAGTCAGGCTGCACTATCTGTCCAGAGGTCAGGTATCTCTTCCTGAGGAGCTACCTTTAGCAGTTTAGATGCTGTCAATGCTTCCCATAGGAAAAAAATGATAAAGACATACATACAGCTTTAATGACACTATAAATAGGAATCTAAAAATTAAAGGTCTATGTCTGTTCTCATCTTGGTAGCTAGGGCTAGGAAATGGAAATAGGGCTTGTTCATGGAAAGAAATAGACATTGCCAAGAAAAGAACTTTCATCTCATCTGAAGATTGATCATATGAATTGCACCTCTAGGCATCATTTAGCTATCTAAAAGTAGAGACAGGAATCTTTTCTCATTGTGACACTACCACATGGGTCAAACCTCATCTAAATATGACAGCTGAAAATTTGTAACATAATCTGTGTTAAGTGGTTTGGTTCCCTCATGGAGAGAGAGAGGGCTCATACCCTACCATTACACTACCATAACTCTGGTAGTGCCAGTATCTCTTCACTGATTATTTGGGGATTGTAAGGGAACTGAGAATTGAAGTTGCCAGGGATGGCTGCCTTTTCTGCTAAGTTTAGCCTCCTGATAAAGAAGAATTATGCTAATGCGAGGAATGCAGAGTCCCTCAGGAGTCAGTGGGAAGCCATAAACACATCTCCAGCATGATTTCTCAGGTTCTCAGGTATGCATCTTGGTCAGGAGGGGCTAGTCACTCTCTGGAGCTGCTTATTTCTTTTTCACTGATTGTAGAAAACTTAGAGAGCTAACTTGTGATCTCCTTAGGTATGGTAAAAATAATATGAGAAATATTAATTTAAACTCTTTTCCCTTTGGATCACCATTCTTTCTAATATTCCTTACCACTTGCTGTGCCACCTAGTAATCCTTCCTCCAAGGTCAACACACTGTTGTTTTCCAAAGAACACTCCACAGAACAGATGTCCAATCTTCCCCTCTCAGTTGCTCCTGCCCTGAAATGCCAGCTGTATATTACAATCACATCTTTCCCACACCTTACTGCACTCCTTTGGTTCCAATGTTACATTATAACAGTTCTTACTGATCTCTACCTCCTTTATATTCCTAGAGAAGAGTGAGATAGTCAACCCAGTTCATTGTTTTCCATTGTTAACGGAAAGGGGGCTGTAACCTGGATTTATCTCACCTAGCTCTATGTCTAAAAATTTAGACTCTGAGTTAGGCAAGTTCCCTAGGCTCCCTTTACGGCCAATGTTGAGAAGCAGTTACTTTTGGGGAGGGGGGCAGCAAAGATCTGTTGCATGCACCAAGTAGGCCAGAGCTTCTTTTTCTATCCATTGACTATAAAGGGAGTCAAGATGACTAGTTTGTTTCAGACATCCCTTTTGAAATTCTTGCCATTTAGATTGTAGGCATTTCTAATGAAAGTGAGAAATAATTGTCTAAACATAGGTATTTGGTGCTATTTCAGCCATATTAAGGTATCCTGCAACTCTCCTCTCTGGGTCCTATCTATCAACCCTGTGCTGACATCAGTGCTACCCTTGGTCACCCCAAATGGCACAAGATGCTTTTAAAACCTGGTTTTCAGATCCGGAATTGAGTGTAATGAATCCTCCTTAGCAAATTCCTATTTTATTGTTGGTTTTCATTGGCTTTGGAGATACACTACACAACTGTCTAGATGAACTACCTAACTTGATATGTATACAGGATACACCATGTCCATATGGCTTGCAGCTAGCTTCCTCTAAAACAGTCAAGCCATGTCCTTACTGCAACCTAGGCTGGATATTTATCCCACAGTTTCTTGCACTGTCTATCTCCAAGATTTCATTGAATACTGACTCCGCCACACTATAGTGTTTTCCRCATTTCCATGCTAGTTCCCACCATGTCCTGAAACAGAGATCACTGTTGGATATTTTTTATTTATTTAAATGGCTTTTGCTTCCTAGTGTGCCTGAATCCCTCAGCATAAAACCAAAGTGCCTTAATCCAGAGATCTGCCTTAACCTTCCTCATGGCCTGAGACATTTTAAGCTTCTTTAAGAATTCATATGTCTTCATATTTCCCCTTAATAGTGAGAGTTCCTTGGTTTTCTAGATTTGCGCTAGGACAGCATGATACAAAGGACAATTCATTTTCCATGCAGGAAGATGATACATACAGGCATGTGAGGATGATAAGTCTGCTCAGATACAGTTGGATGACAGATGCTATCCATACTGCCCTTGAGAGTAGTCTCTGGACTGAGTCACTGAATATCTCTCAGCTCTTTCTAAGAAAAGATTTAGTCTTTCACAGGAATGGATCCTGGAAATTATCTGGCAGATCTGTGGACTAGGCTTGAGCGGTATCAGGGAAAGTGAGGTAGTAAGGGCTATATTTCGGGTTTGAGCAACAGTCCTTGAGCCTGAGAGGGACTAGGGAAGGAGGGTAGCCCCAGGGTGATAGGTGGGCCAGACTGATACGAACTTGTGTGCTTGTGTGTGTGTCAAAGACGGAATAAGAGTCACAGAGGGTGTTGTGGAGGTATCATCAAGCTGCACCATGATACGGTGGTCTGTCCTGTTCACAGCCCCTTGGCTGATTTCTGCCGTGGCCACCTGGAGAGCAGGAAGAGATGTATGTTCAGACAGCTTTGCTGTGAACAGGATGTCTGACATTCGTTTCTGCTCCCTCCCAGGAGCCTGGATGTGCAGAGGTGCTATGTTGCTGCAGCCCCTCCCTGGGCCATATACATCACACCAACTAGAGAGAAACCTCTGGCAGGTGAGGGCTAGAAGCATTGCCTTCAGAAGGACTCAAAAGAACTACTTGATAAGAAAGTTTGTTACTTCTTTTGTCTTCCTGCAATCATGCCTCTGATTTTCTGTTCTAACAAGCCTCTTGGGAGGGACACTTGCACTTCCTGTAACAGCTCTACCTCTAACACCTCTCAGAAGGCCCCATTAAAACTCCAGGAAACTTTCTTTCTGTGACTGCCCTTCATAGTGCATAACTTTTCCCCAACGGCTTGTTAGAGTGAGGAAACTATAATGAGCCTTTTGTTGCCTCTAATTCTCTGTACACTCATTGGGCAACTAATAGGAGAAATAGGCTTTTGTGAAGACTTTTGCTAGACTTGAGGATTTTAATGAGCAGATGACATAAGAGGACTTTTTTTGTTTCTTGTTCTTAAGCCTAACAATGTTAAATTAATATGCTCCAAAAGAACTTAATGAATGCCATTTTCCAGTAGGAGATGACAATGTCAAACAAAAATGAACATTATCCTTGTGATCAAGCATCTTGTGGACTGTCTGTCTCTGACTATTTCTCTCATGAGTCTCAAAGGACTAAGCTGTCGCTAATAAAATCTTCTGTCTCCCCAGCCCCTTCCACAGCAGAAGTAACACTGCCTTACAGTCCTTTAAGAGCTCCAGTTCCCYCTGGAGCTGTTCTTGTAAAATTACCTGCACACTCAGTTGGGTTGTATAATCCTCTAGTTACAAAGACTCATGGCATATATAAAATTATTAAAAAGCTGAGTAACATTTTTTGACGTTTTGAATATATTTTTTTCAAACTCTTTCACTTGACTGTAAGATGTACCAACGGAACCAAACCTTGTCCCATTGCTAGAGGCATATGATCAGGAGACATGCAAACCAATATATAGACATTAGCACAATAAGATAACAGAAAGAAGAGTAAAGAATTAGTGGGAATTAGTGATGAGAGTCTTTATTGGTATTTGTCCAAGGATTAGACAGACAAATATAAGGTAGAACAAATAAATATCAGTCCATTGGAAAAAATGCTTGGTAAGTAGACAAGTGGGCAAATAGGTAGCCTGACATATTAGTGTATAAATGGAGAAAAAAAAAGAAGAAAACTTAGTTGGATATTTARGTACCTAAAGTATTAAGAATACAAGTGTGTGTCATACAGACCCAGACTTCTTTTTCTTTCAGCAAATGAAAAATGTAATTATAGAAGCAGAGGGAATATTTGCAAGGTGTGAATCAATTTTAGAGAATAATTTTGCACAACAAAATTAATTGACTAAAATTTGTGAAAAATGTTGACATTTATGGAGTTTGTGTATTTTTAATTTCTCAACTGCAGCTTTTTTTTTAAGAAGCAGGTCAAATTTATTTATTTTTTAAAAAAAGTTAAGATATAAACAAGATAAAATGTTTTGTTGCAGGGTGAATGACTGTAACTGATCTTAGTCCAAAATTTAACTGATGAGTGATATGAGCTGTCAAAAAAGACACAGAGGAAAGGGTGGATAGACTAGATTTCCTTTTGTGGTCACTTCCATGCTGTTTTTTCTAAGATGGTTGCAATTTTATCCCATAGGATGTATAGACATAAGGATCTGGAGTCCTTCCCACAAAGTGAAATGGGGTAAGACAATTTTGTGGGACAGGAAATCGCTTGTTTATTCAAAAACACGGTAAAAATGCAGATAATCAAAAAATGATAATATATAGCTAGGTGAATTGATCCTCCTATGTCCAGAAGTGAGGTGAATAGAAAAACACTCAATTGCTACAGAAGAAAATGCTATTCTGGAAAATGATGTAAATCAGGTATTAATCACACTAACTGATGGGGAAAATGGTGCTCAGATACAAGCAAGAGCAGGCCTGGAGTTGAAATTAGAAGGAATAAGAAAGAAAATAAAAGCACAAGCCAGAGGGACACCAGAGAGCCAAGACGCTACAGCCATCTTGACGCAGAGGTTCCTGTTCCTCACCGTGCTGTAGTACAACGGATGCCATATTGCTCCTTGTTGGTCATAAACCATTGTGCCTAGCAGGAAACACTCACAGGTGACAAAAATACAACACAGTTGAGCTGCAAATCACAAGCTGTGAAGGAAGCAATTTTTCTCTCCACCATCAGAGTCACAAGTGTCTTGTGACCCAAGACACTTGGTGCTCTAGCTGCAGCAATTCTCCATCAAGGTGAGATTCTTTAGGAAATAGTACATGGGTGTGTGTAGGGCAGGGTCAATAGCTGTGATCACGACAATAAGAGAGTTCCCTGTTATCATGGGCAGGAACATGAAGGAAATTGCTGTGAAAAATAGGAGCTGTATCTTGCCATAAAAGGTAAATCCGGGAAGTATGAAGTGGACAATGATGGTTTGGTTTCCTGGCTCCGCTTCCACAGCAAATTGCATCCTAAGAGACAAAACAAACAAACTAACTAACTAACAAAAAACAAACTACCAAAGGATTAGTAGCTTGGGACAGATCGTGGTCTCAGAAATAGCTATAGTTGTAAATAAATTGGGGTTCAAGATATGAGATGAGGCATGGATATGTCAGTGACCCCAGTCTAAAAGAGCTTGGTTGGGGAACCTGTACAAGGCAATCCTTAACGGTCACAGGCTGAGATTAATCTTCTCTAAAATAGATGAAGAGAAGATAGACATACAAATTTGAAATAGCCTTCTGGGTTAATTTTTTATAGAAAAAATGGATCTTTCCAAAGGTAGGTGGCCCTGCTTGAGCAGGGGGGTTGGACAAGATGATCTCCAGAAGTCCCTTCCAACCCTACTGATTCTATGACAGATTATTTTATCATGAGAGGCATCTATGATAAGCCAGAAGAATTTCGCTTTGGATGGGGGTGGATGTCTCTTACTTGACTTCAGCATCCAAGATACAGACATTTATATGTGACCAGTCATCTTAGAAACACTTCATATTTAAGGAAGAGAAATAGATTGCAGTACAGAAGCACAATTTGTTCCTAAGACAGATGTCAAAGGAATGCTAGTACTGATGGAATCATTAATAATGAAGTGAGTATATGATTACCAAGTCTTTAGACAGCTGAAATTAACTGAAAATAATTTAACTCTCGGTGCTCAGAGCCAGGTGATAATAAAAACCTTGTGGATCCCTACCTACTTACTGGTTTGATTTGTGAGCAGAGATGATCTACCTATGTTAGAATTATTTTCATTGATTAACGTTACCTGCAAAAGTACAGTCCAAATTTAGAGAAGATTAAACTAATTAAAGTGTTCACGCACTTACACTTATTTCATCAAATCTTATAAAATTTATATCCTAAATATTAATTTAAGTTTTGAGAAGTAAAAAGATGTTTACCATACAGATAGTCGCCCAAATAAAAGAGGTCGCCAACATCTGCATCTTGCTGCCATTTTGTGGAAATGTATCCCTCATGAGCTCTACTGTCCCTCATGAGCTCTAATTATTTGTCTGGGAATCTTCTTGGACTGTTTTAGCCAAAATTTTGCTGGCTGAGTTTGAGTGTACTGAATTGAGAGATGGTCACTAGTTTCATTTCATCAACTGTTGCATGGAAGGTAAATCTTCAGAAGTTAACATCAAATTGCTAGAAAAAGTAACATCCTGAAAGGCTGTACTGATTTGCTAAAGGTCTTGAGGTGGGATTCAACTATTAATTCCAGCTTTGTAAAAGTAAGATATCTGGGCAAAGTAGTTACGCCCCTTTTGTTATCAGGAAATAATAAATAACAAATTGAAATAGCCTGCCCAAGAATGTGCTTCCTTTTAATTGATTTACCTGTCTTATGATTTAATGAATCATTTTTTCTGTGAATTTTTAATAAAGGGAAAGTTTTACTAACTTTAAGAGATCTAACAGTTTTGCACTGGAAACGTGGTAAGATTGTCATTCCTTACAAGTGCAACACTGCAAAGTAGAGCAATGAAGAGGGACAACAAAAAGACAGCAGAGCCGAATCATAGAGGAAATTAGTCTCTCTAAATTTGGATGATTTCAATGCACATGTCTGTTCTAGTTTAAATTTTATTATTAGAAAGAAAGAGGTGCTTTTAGGGCATGAGTAACCTGTTAAATTTTAAAGAAGACTTTAGAATTACATTAGTTTTGCCAAACTGTCTGTCTCTTTCCACCTACAAAGAAAAGATAGCTTAGATACAGCTGTCTATATTGTAGATATTTAAGATTAAGCAGGATAAATCCCAACTTGCAAATTAGGAAAGTCATAGCCATAGTGTGACAAAAAGACAATAATAAAAAACATCTTTCCTGTATTTACAATATTAGTATTGAGATCAGAATCTGGCCCACAGGATCCGGACTGCATCTTTACAAAATGGAACTAAGAATTAGCATTTCTTATTCAGGGTTTACATGTGTGAGATCAGGATATACAAGTGCAACAAAAATGCCAAACTAATAATGGGAAACAAATTGTTTCAATTACCATGATGATATCTGTATATCTGGGGGGAAGTCAACCTGAGCCTATAGATTAAGAAAGACTGTTGTTACTGACACAACGGTGAAACAGTGTCATTAATAGCCATTTCAATTATACAAAATGGCTTAAGATTTGGGGAGTTTCAGAATTCTGAAAATGCAATGCTTTTTCTTTTCTTTTTTTTTTTTTGCTTTAGTGATGATGAAAGAGAAAATAGGTAGATCAGAAGGCTAGAAAGAAAGAGAAAGAAAGAAATTGTGTATTTCTTCTGTTCAATGTAATTACATGCAATATAGGCAGCTACAATTGGCAAATTCTTTTACAGATGATAGAAAAAAGAAAGGATTTTCTGAGTACAATTAATCTTTCTCCTCCATAGACATCTAAAACAGTACAAATTCCTCATGCTATGGAGGTTCCTATTTCTCTCAGAAAACCAAGTGAATAATTCAGAAGTAAAAATCTGCATTGTCAATGTCTAAAGCCAGGTGGGATGTATATCATTTATATATCCTAATACCATCTCTGGGCTCCAATTGGAAAAATAAACTATGGAAACACATTTGGTTTTGTTTTTGTCTCAGAAATCCACTAAGGATGAAGAGCAGAAATTGAAATATTATCTCATGTTACTAAAACTGGTAGAATTTGATCTCTCTCTTCATTAGGGGCAGAAAGGAGGAGAAATCGTGAATATAGAGATAAAAGAAAACAATACCTTTATTTCCCTTGGTAAAAAGCAACATCTCCCCTCTGACTTCAAATGCTTCTAGAACTTACRGATGGTGGTATTTGAATTTTCTTGTGCTTCCAGTAGGACAAGGTCTGTAGATAGTGATTTGTTGTTATGATGAAATCATAAGTTAAAATGATTGTTTTAAAAATCCATGGACTATATAAATATGCAGTATATTTTAAGAGATACTAGAAGTCAAAGTTTATTATAGGTAATGTTTCTTTCCATATATTCGGAAGTCACTGATATAATTCTTAACAGTAGTTATATCACTAATAATAGTATAATTTCTTATTCTTATCTAGTTTACTAATACTAGAGAAAATGAAATTTGGCATGTGTTAGTGTCCAGTAGTTATAGACATTTTCAAGAGATTATAGAAACAAATACTTGGATAAACAGTGGTATTGTGAATATGGAATACTGCAGTATGAGACCAATGTCCTGCATAGCACTAAACAAGAATAGTAGGCTATTCTTATAACTTTTTTATTGTTTTTATAGTTTTTGTCCACTTAAATCTGGAAATGAAAGATTGTTATCATTTGATGGATGTGCCCTTCAGTCGTAAGAAGCGCTTTTGATGAGGATGTGGTAAATCAATGTAAGACAGAGGTGAAGGATTAGGTGATAAGAATTTAGGACTAAAGTACTTAACAGCTGATCAATTCCAGTAAAATTTGGGTTTGTATTTTGAAAAAGCGAGGAATGCGAATCAATCAAATGTTAACTTGAATGTTGAAGAATATCGTTGTACTAGTGCATCACAAATGGAAACCATCACAGAGAATTCATTAATACTCTCCTGTTGCAAAAGGGCTCAGACTTGGTCCTGGCTCCCTGACTGTACACAGAGAATACCGGGACTCATCCTGCTTCTGGTCAGGAATGAGTTAAGTGGCTCACCTGGCATTAGTGTGAATGCAAATGTCTTTGCCATGTCATACAGCAAATGTAGGTTCACCAGAAGGTACAGCCAACACAAACAGTACAGCCACAGCTAATGTGATGCTTTCTTCTTTGTACAGAAATATTGTGATAGAATAAGGAAGCTCTCTCATTTAACTCTCATTAAATGTATCTGTAGGGATTTTTGATGACTGATTTTCAGTTATGACCGATTTTCGATACCTCCCAAGTTTCTTTTGATCCCCCCCCCCCAAAAAAAATCTCACTTTTAGGATTTTAAAAAGAAAATTATTTGTCTGCCAGGGCCCTTGTATGACTTTACTGCCATCACAGCAGAGTAATTTACAGATAGGTATAGTTCAGTCATCACAGCACCCTCATGAATAGGTAGGAGACGGTTCCATGTAAAAGCAGTGAGGACACTGTACAAACTCACAAACTGTAGAGCATCAGGAAACTGACAATTGAACCAGGAATAGAAGCCCTTCTCAACACTGTTTTCAGAAGACTAAAGGTCTTCTGTTACTGTATTTCTACCTCTGTTTCCTCAGCCTATGTATTGAGGCACTGTCTGTGCCTATGGTCTTCCTCAGAATGTCTTTCACCTCCTTACACCTCAGACAATAGATCACATGGTTCAATGTTGGAGTCAAGACAGCATGAAAAAAAGGCTCTACTGCATTGAACAAATGGGTCCTCTTGGGCTTGGTGTACATGAAGATAGTGACGGAGAAGCTAATGACCCTAGTGTGATGGGAGGTGCAAGTGGAGCATGCTTTGCTCCTCCTCTTGGCAGAGGACATATCCAAAATGGTGGACATGATACAGCTGTAGGAGAGGACAATGATGAAGAGGGGGATCAGCAGGATGACCATGACCAATGCAAAGCTTACTATCTCTGCCAGGGACATGTCTGTACAAGAAAGGTTCAGCACTAGAGAGACGTCACAAAAAAAATGGTTGATGGCCATTGATAGCTGATTCCTCCTCTGTCTTCTCCAGACTAAACAGTCCCAGCTCTCTTAGCCTCTCCTCATATAAGAGATGCTCCAGTCCTTCATCATCTCCAGTTCCTCTTCACAGGGCTTACTCCAGGATGTCTGTCGGAGGCGGGCTTGCGGAATCATAAGACGACCCAATATGAGCTAGCAATATGATCCGTTTATTTCAGCAACTTTACCTGCTTATATACCATCGTATGCTGTTCACACGCTCAAGCATCCAGCTGGCTATATCTAATTGGCTTACTACTATAGTTCACGCCGCAAAGCTCTGTGCTATTGGCTATCCACATATTCACTGTCCCGTCTYGCCAAYCYCTTCATYCTGTTTTTACAYAGCATTCATWCTTWCTCCYTCATTACTTGTCCTTCAAGGTGTCTCCAAGGTTACTCCATATCAGCAAGTCAGGGTTGCTCATTTGCACGGCCTGATATCCATGCTCAGGCAGCCAATTCTCTACAGATGTCCATGTCTTTTTTTGTACTGTGGAGCCCAGAACTGGACACAGTACTCTAGGTGTGGCTTCACCAGGCCTGAGTCGAGGGGAAGGGTCACTGCTCTCAATCTGCTGACAATGCTCTTCCTAATGCAGCCCAGGGCACCATTGGCCTTCTTTGCTACATGGGCACATTGCTGGCTCATAGTCAAATTGTCATCCACTAGTACTCCCAGGTCCCTCTCCGCACAGCTACTTTCCAGCAGATCAGCCCCCAGCCTGTACTGGTACATGGGGTTATTCCTCCCTAGGTGCAGGACTCTGCACTTTATTGAATTTCATGAGGTTCTCCTCTGCCCATCTCTCCAGCCTGTTAAGGTCCCTCTGAAGGGCAGCACAGCACAGTCTTGGGCAGCACAGCCCTAATGGTATTAACCAGTCCTTGCAGTTTGGTATCATCTGCACTTCGGTTATTATCCGTCAAATTTGACTGTAGAACCTGTCACACTGGGTGAGCCCAGTCATACTGTTTTTGCACCCCTCTAACCCTGCCAGTGACAAACATTGTATTAGGCAAGAATTTCTGTGTTTCTGTGGCTTAGGGCAGAACAGAAAGGACAGAAGGGATGTTATGGCTTTAGTCATTACTTATTCCTAGAGCACACTGTGGAAGTGCTGCTTCTCTTTAGTGACTGTAAAGGGAGCCTAGGCTTATGAGTTAAGATGCAGATATAGCTATAACATTTTACATGGGACATGGGCTAGTACAAATATCATGTGGGAAGCACAAGAAACACCCCCTCAGCTGGTACTTTTCTCCAACCCAAGACCAATAACAGCCAAGGAAGTCCTTCTTTTCCTGTCTGTAGCAACATCAGGTCAAAGAAGTTCATTTAAATCACAGCTGATTGATTTTAACTGGGAAGGGAAAAAGACCTCACACAGCTAGACATCTCTCTGGTAGAGGAGGTGGTAAGCAGCAACCCTACTTCCCAGCCTCATGTCAGGTCCAGGTGCCTCTGCTGAGAACAATATTTCTTCACGTAAGCCCATCTCCTCTGCCATCCTTCCATGGTAGTTTAAACCAATCTCTCTGACTTCTCAGCATTGCACTAGGGTGAAGGAGAACTGGTAGCATCTCAGATACTGGTCACAACTGGGTGATGAAAAAATTACCATGCTCAGTAGAGAATGATATGTATTGTGTAGACAACAGATGAAGCAGAGCAGAGAAGCAGTTATGCAGTACAATGGACACTGTGGGCTGCAGGTGATGGAAAAGGAAATAACACAATCTGTCATACAGAATGGGAAGTGGGGAAGAAGGGTTGAGGAGAAAGGATGCCTACATTAAGGAAGATTCATGCCTACCTAAATCCTAATGAGAAACCAGAACTCAGAAAAGTAGGATTCATCATACATTTCTGACTGTCTGAAAGCATAAAAGTTTAAGTAGCTTCCTAATCACAGGTAAATTCAGAGATCAATGCTACTTAATAAAAGTAAAGATTCCTAAGGTATCTAAGATGACTTTTTCCATTGGTGCACTTTTCATTGTTGACTGTAGAATTCTGATGACCAGCTTAGAATTGGTAAATTTTTCTGGGGTATTTAAATATGTGAGGGACTACAAAAATTAAGTTGCTGTAGAATTAAATTAATGCTGTAGAATTATATGTTTATAACTGGACTATACGACATAATTCCTATAGAATCAGATCAGTTGATGTAACAATCTAGCTATTTTCACCCAAGCTTTTGCTTTCTGAACAGAATTGCAGGAGTTGGTTTGATTATATTTTTGTTTAATCTTTTGGTGGAATATTACTTTTATGCAACATATTTGGAGACATTTCTTGTCTTTGCTAAGGCAGTCCTGAAAGCCTCACGAACTTCCCTGTTCCTCAGGCTGTAAATGAAAGGATTCAGGAATGGAGATACTACACAGTAGAAAACAGACCCTACTTTGTCAGACCTAATGGTATAACTCACTGATGGCCTCACAGACATGTAATACATACACATACAAATGGTGGACCCATAGTATACAGTCACAACAATCAGGTGCGTTATGCAAGTGGAGACTTTGTGTTACCCTGCAATGGATGGCATCCTTAGGACAGCATAGATAATACACACATAGGATGCCATTATGAGCATAAAGCAGCCCAACACTATAGTCCATGTGCGTGAAAAGAAACTGATTTCACTAATGGAATTATCTGTGCATGATAGCTGCAAAACAGGAGCCAAGTCACAAAAGAAACGATGTATCTTATTGGGACCATAAAAAGACAGCTGGTAGAGAAAGACTGAAGGGGAAAGGGGAACAAGGAATGCACTCTCCCAGCAACCAAAAGCTAAGTGGCCACAGACTCTGGCATTCATGACAGTTGCATAGTTCAATGGGTGGCAGATGGCTAAATAATGGTCATAGGCCATGGCCACCAAAAGGAGGTTCTCAGTAGCTCCAAGGAACATGTTGAAGCAGAGCTGTGTAATGCAGCTTGATACACTGATGGACTTCCTCTCTACCAGGAAGTCCACTAGCATTTTGGGGATAGTGTTGCTTATATGCCCAGCATCTGTCATGACTAGATTGCTTAGAAATAGATACACGGGAGTGTGAAGCTGCTGGCATATCTGGACAATGACAATAA
Source organism: Rhea americana (assembly GCF_003343005.1). Taxonomy (NCBI): domain Eukaryota; kingdom Metazoa; phylum Chordata; class Aves; order Rheiformes; family Rheidae; genus Rhea; species Rhea americana. The sequence continues at coordinate 34,205 of NW_028185794.1, read as the reverse complement.
TAGCAATGGTAAGCATGTATACCAGTGAGAGGAGGACAAATAGAAAGAGTTGGGGTTCATGGGAACTGGAGAAACCTAAGAAGGTAAATTCAGTCACAGAGGTCTGGTTCCCTGAGAGCATCTCTTCCTCTTCCTCCAAGATACTCAANAAAAAAAAAAAAAAAAAAAAAAAAAAAAAAAAAAGATGGAATTATATGCAGGAAATTAGGTTTATGATGGCATAGAAAAACATTCCTTATATGTTAAGGGAGACAAAAGCAAGACCATGTAGTCATGGGACTGGATGCTGAGAAGAGAATAATTATAGGAGTAGTTGGATTGGGTTTTCTGGGATTTATTGTTCCCCTTAAAAAGTGTAGAAGTCAAGAGGATTCTGTCCATACCCCAATAATTTCCACAATCAGATCTAGAGAAGTTAAATAAAAGGCACATGTTTCTAGTGTGAAGTAAAATCTTATGTGAGCTATTAAATAAAAAAATTAAAAATTATGAATGAAACAATTACAAAAATCATGGTGTTGCAAAAACATACATTTAGAAATAAACTGGATATAAATGCTAGGCATAAAAGACAATAATCTGTTCTGAACAGAGTGATTATAGGAAAGAGCTACTCCATGCCTCATCTATGAGTATTATTGCAAATTAGATTATAGGAGGGCTACATTTTGAGATTCAGATAGCAGCATTTTGGTTTTTTTCCATCTGCACATCTACATATGAATATACATACAACTGTCATTACAGGAAGATATGGAATGAGACTTTTTCAATGCCCAAGCATCACCAAAACATCCACATGAGTTTGAAATACAGGATTTATGACAATACAACATTTTTGAAAGAGAAATCAAGTGAGATGTCCCACATTATCCAAAATAACAAGAGATGACAATGTTTAGTTAACAAAATCCCACAGTAACAGCATGATCCAAAGAGAGATTTGCTACTTTGCAGCAACAGTGTAGCACACCATTTTTTTTCAAGCTTGTAATGCAACACTGCTATCATTCCCAAGCCATGCTGAAATCCCCAATGACATTAAAAGATTAAAAATCAGGCATATTTTCTTGAACTGATTCCATAGTGCTAAACTAACTGTTTAGAGCTACCAAATTCAATGGATTTTTCAAGTGTTGCATTTACCATCAGCTAACTGGGACTTAATCTATTACTGGTACAATTTCCAGTTATTTTATCAGAGTATTTAGCTTTGCAAAATCTTGAACATAAAAGAATAAAAGGTCAGTCCTCCGAATATTTCTGCATGGAGATGCTCACTCACATGGGTTTTCAGCCTGAAGTCACATAGTTTATAAATGTGATTATCTGCCTGAAAGGTAAGGGCTGCCATTATTAATAGTACAAAAATCATGGTGTTGCAAAAGTATACATTTAGAAATAAACTGGATATAAATGCAAGGCATAAAAGACAATATTCTGTTCTGAACAGAGTGATCATAGGAAAGAGCTACTCCATGCCTCGTGTATCATTTTAATTATTGATGTTATTATGAGAGGTATTATTATACTTTCATCATCAGAAAAATAGATTCATAATTTGAAATATGTATATATGCTTCTGTTATGAGGGAAACAATGAAAAAAAAAGGATAACGGGAGGAGGAAGAAGCCAAGCTGACATACCTATCAAACATATTTACTTACAAAGAATGAGATCTTAAAAGCAGAGATAGGAGTTAGGTTACGAAGTTATGCAGATATTTTTAACAATTATTGTTGACCTGTGATAAACTCCATATGTCTTTGAATACCTTGCCTTTATTTAAGAAAAATGTACCCAGTGGAAAATCATTCTGGGTTCAGAACTGGACCCTTGTCTGTCTCTGATTTTTGGGATTCTGGTATCTCTCTAATCTTCCTTTCTTGCCAAACATTCTCTTACCGTTAGTGTTCTTCAGTTAAATTCTATTCTTTCCAGGCATTATGAGTTTTAAAAAAATTGCAGACTGTATTTCATGCTGGTTTTCACCAGAATAAATTTCCATATCTTTCTGACTGTTCCTGCTCAAGAAGAATTGACTATCTTATCTCACGCCGTTTTTCAATGATCCTTAACCATTTGCTCTCCATTTTCACATCAAGCAGAATTTATGTTTACATTCTTGGATCTCTTTCAAGAGCTAGCTTATTTTTTGATTCTCTTGACCCTAATACTGCTTTTATGTACACACCAAGTAAACAGCTCTATGATCACTTTTTGTAGCCTACCCATGGGTTTATAAGAAAATAACCCCCAAGAGATTCAATTTACCTTTGGGATGCCATTTGTCACCTATTTAAAACCATCTCACTGTATTTTCTCTGATGCTGAAAGTTATGCTTAGCCATTACTTAACGATTATGGGGTTAGATAACCCCACAATTATGATGAGCACAGGTAACAGAGGCAGTCAACAGATGCAGCAGTTTGCAGAACAGACTCTAGGCTCTGCTTAGATCTTCTGGGGACTTCTTCCCCAGCAGCTGTTGCAGCAGCTGCCCCTGCCATGTCAGAAGCTTTGACCCAGATAGAACTTCAGATGGATGATACAACTCTGCAAGTCTCAGGCTGTAGAGTGTCTGAGGCCCCTTCATGAGGCTGGGGCAGATGGTCTTTTTTTCTGCTGGATATGTGTTGTTTTTGAAGAGCAGTGTTGCCAAGCGAAGGAGTTAGGGGAGGAAGCAAACAGGCTGCACAGCATCAGCGAGGATGAGAGAGGGAGAGAAATCTTCTTCGAGACCTTACTGCTTCAAGAGCACCAACTACAATGAAGGAGCAGGTGGAGTCTATGCATAATGGCACGGTAAGTGGAAACTTCAGGGAAGGTGAAGACTGGAAGCTGGTGCCTTCTGCCACTAGGAAGAAGGCTCCTGCTTCTCCTGAAGGCTTGCAGCTATGGAACTGGTTCACTGCCCTGAAARCTGAGAAGCCAGGTGTGCTTTCAAGCGAAGAATCTGGGCTGAAAAACTCTGAGCTACTCAGGAGTACCAGGAGGAAGCGATGAGTAATACTAGTGAGTGACTCCCTGCTGCAGGGAACACAGTCTGCCAACTTGACCTTCTGTCTAGAGAGATTTACTGGAAGCTTGGATCCTGGATGCTGTGGAGAGATTGCCCTCTTGTCAATCCCTCACTATTACTCCCTCCTAATCTTCCATGTAGGTACCAATGATACTGCCAGGGGTAACTTGGAAAATATCAAAAGTGACTACAGAGCTCTGGGGGCAAAAGCCAGGAGTATGGGGACCTTCTCCTCCATCCTACCAGTAAGAGGGGAGAAAGGCATGAGGAGGAGTGGACTGATGCTCCATGTGAATGGTTGGTTGAACAGCTGGTGTCAGCAATAGGGTTTTCATTTCTATGACCAGGGGACCCTGTTCAAGGATTTCCAACTGCTTTGGAGAGGTGGGATCTACCTTACTGAGCATCTTTTTCAACAGGCTCTCTGATCTGTTGTAACAAAGACTTGAAACTAGGAATGATGAGGAGAGCAGAGCACCTATGTGAGGGAGTGATGGACAGGATTGAAAAACAAAGGCCTCAGGGTGATATGAATAGAAGGGAACATATAACCAACAAAACACAGTTTAGGTGGGGGTACCTCATACATTTGCATGTAAACAATGAAGTGTCTACAAACTAGAACCGTGGGGAAACATCTTACCCTTTCTGGAAAATCTGCACACTCTCTGAAGTGTCTGTACACCAGTGTATGCCTCATGAGGAATAAACAGCATGAATTAAAAATCTGTGTGTGGTTGCAGGACAACAGGATTCATTGGAATCATGGAGATGAGGTGGGATAGCTCACATGGCAGGAATGCTGCAAGGAATGTATACAGACTTTTTCGGAATTACAGGCCAGGAAGGAGAGGAGGGGGAGCTGCACTTTATATGAGGGAGCAGCTGGAATGCATGGAGCTCTACCTGAGGTGGATGATGAGTTGACTGAGGGCTTATGGGTAAGGATTAAGGGGCAGACCAGTAGAGGCKACATTGTTATCAGTACTTGCTATAGGCTGCCTGTTAGGAAAAGGTAAACGAGGCCTTCTACAGACAGCTAGAAGTAGCCTCACATTTGCAGGCCTTGGTCCTATGGGAGACTTTAATCACCCTGATATCTGCTGAAGGGACAACACAACAGGGCATAAGCAGTTCTGAAGGTTCCTGGAGTGCATCAACGACAATTTCCTGATAGAGGTAATAGAGGAGTCAACAAGGAAATGTGCTCTGCTGGACCTCATACATACAGAAAAGAAAGGACTGGTTGGGGATGTGAAGGCTGAGGGCAGCCTTGGCTGCAGCGATCGTGACATGGTGGAGTTCAGGATCCGGTGAGGAGGGAGCAGGGCAAAAAGCAGGATCACAGCCCTGGACTTTTGGAGAACAGACTTTGACCTATTCAGGGATCTACTTGAAAGGTATGGCTGCAGATTGAAGAGGGGACCAGTAAAGCTCATTAGCATTCAAAAACCACCTCCTCCAAGCTCAGGAATGGTCCCTCCCAAAAAGAAACAAGGTAGAAGGAGGCCTGCATGGATGGATATGGAGCTACCGGCAAAATTCAAACACAAGAAGAAAGTATACAGAAGGTGAATGTAGGAGCAGTCAACCTGGGAGGAACATACAGATATTGTCTGAGCATGCAGAGATGGGGCTAGAAAAGACTTCTTCACCTCAGTTTTGTTGGTAAGACTGGCCTTCAGGAATAAAGGGCACTTTCGCTTGGTGGAGAAGGACTAGGTTAAACAAACTGGTTATGTACATGGCTCTGGTGGGATGCACCATGAGTGCTGAGGGAGCTGGTTGATAAGAGTGGCCTTGTAATGACTATCATCTTTGAAAGGTCATGGCCATCAGGAGAGGTCTGAGAACTGGAAGAAAGCAAATGTCACTCCAGTCTTCAAACAGGGCAAGAAGGAGGACCTGTGGAACTAGAGGTCAGTCAACCTCACCTCCATCCATCGGAAAGTGATGGAGCATCTCATTCTGGACACCATTTACAAGTGCATGAAGGTTGAGAAAGTGATTGGGAGTAGTCAGCATAGATTCACAAAGAGGAAATCTTGCTTAACCAACCAGCCTCCTGTGATGACTGACTGGCTGGGTAGATGAGGGGAGAGCAGTGGCTGTTGTCTACTGTGACTTCAGGAAGGCTTTTGACACTGTCTTCCGTAACATCCTCATAGGCAAACTGAGGAAGTGTGGGGTAGATAAGCGGGCAGTGAGGTGCATTGAAAACTGGCTGAAAGGCAGAGCTCAGAGGGTGGTGATCAGTGGTGCAAGGTTTGTTTGGAGGCCTGTAGCTAGGGGTGTACCACAGGGGTCAATCCTGGGTCCAATCTTGTTCAACTTATTCACCAATGAGCTGTATGAAGGGATAAAGTGCACCCTCAACAATTTTGCTGATGATGCAAAACTAGGAGGAGTGGCTGATACCTCAGAGTGCTGTGCTACCATTCAGAGAGATCTTGATAGGTTGTAGAAATGGGCAAAGAAGAACATCATGAAGTCCTTTACCTAGGGAGGAATAGCCAGCTGCACTACTTTCGGCTGGGAGCTGACCTGCTGGAAAGAAGTGCTGCAGATAAGGACCTGGGAGTGCTGGTGGACAAGTTGACTATGAGCCAACAGTGTGCCCCTTTTGGCCAAGAAGGCCAATGGTATCCTGGGCTGCATGAGGAAGAACTTTGCCAGCAGGTCGAGGGAGGTGATCCTGCCCCTCTACTCAGCCCTGGTGAGGCTGCATCTGGAGTTCTGTCTCCATTTCTGGGCGTCACTGTACACAAGAAACATGGAACTCCTGGAGCGACTGTAGTGGAGGGCTGACTGGACCTTCTTTCATATGAGGAAAAGCTGAGAGAGCTGGGCCTGTCCAGTCTGGAGAAGAGAAGGTTGAGGGGGGAATCTTATTTATGCATATAAATATCTGAAGGGAGGGTGTAAAGAGATGAGCCAGACTCTTTTCAGTGGTGCCCAGCGACGGGATGAGAGGCAATGGCCACAAACTAAAATATAGGAAGTTCAATCTGAGTCTAAGGAAAAAAGTTCCTTGCTATGACTGTGACAGAGCACTGGAACAGGTTGCCCAGAGGGGTTGTGGAGTCTCCATCCTTAGAGATATTCAAAAGTTATCTGGAATGAGTCCTGGGAAATGTGCTTGAGGTGACTGTGCTTGAGCAAGGGGACTGGACTAGATGACTAGATTCAAGGCCTGTTAGGACAGTGTTGGAAAAAAATGGCAAAAAGAATAAAGAAGACTGTTAGKCTTTCTGACCTTTAGAGTGACATGTTAAGCAGCCAAATATCTGCATTACTCTCGTATTTTGTGCGAGTAGCTGTTCTGCTTCAGGAAGGATACCAGGAGCCCTTGGAGTGACTTGTGACTAAGCTCAAACAAGAAAGAAAGTTCACAGAAGGTGGAAGGAGGGACAGGCTACCCAGGAGAGATATAGAACTTCTAGGGATGGAGTTAGGAGAGCCAAAGCTCAGCAGTAGTTGCAGCTAATAAGGAACTGGAAGGGCAAGAAGAAGGGTTTCTATAAGTAAATCAGCAGAAAAAGGAAGGCTAAGGAATATGCAAGTTCCTGTTCAACAGGGCAGGGGACCAAGGACCTTTAAAAGGCTGAGGTATGTAATGCTTTTTTTTGCCATACTTACCACTAGTAAGGTCTGCTCTCAGGCTTCCTGGATCCCTAAGCCTACCAGCAGAGTCTGCAGGAGTGAAGCAGAACAAGCAACAGATACAGATACAGTCAGAGAGCATTTAGGTCAGTGGTACATACAAAAATCCATAGGATTGAAYAGAAAGCATCCAAGCATTTTGAGGAAACTGGCCCACGTCATTGCAAGGCCACTGTCTATTGTCTTTAAGAGGCTATGGTGATGACAGTAAGTTCATGGGGGCCTGGAAAATGTCAAATGTCACATCCATCTTCAAGAAGGGCAAGAAAGATGAAAATGAAAGATTGCACCCCTAGGAAGGAATGAATAACCCCATGTCACAGGGTAGGCTGGTGGATAACTGACAAAAAACAGTATCTGTTGGGTCCAGGCGGAGAAGAAGGCAAACACGAGTCAGGAGTGTGCCCTTGCAGCAGTGAAGGCCAACCATATCTTGGGCTGCACTGGCAAGAGTGCAGGCAACAGGTTGAGGCCAGGGATCCTTTCCCACTCCTTGGCATTTGGGAGACCATATTTGGAACAGTATTTCCAGTCGTGGACTTCCCAGTACTGGAAAGACATGGCCATTGTGGAACAAGTCCTGTGGATGAAGACAGGGTCACCTGGCTGATTAGGGTCTGACTTACCTGGTGGAGATACTGGGAGACCTGGACTTGTTCATTCCTAGGAAGAGAAGAATCATGAGAGATTTTTTTGCTGCAGCTACTTACAGTGAGGGTGTAGAGGAGATGAAAACAGATGTTTCTTAGAGAAGTATTGTGATAAGATGAAAAGCGATGGGCACAAGTTGGAATATGGGAAATTCTGAGTAGATACTAGGGAAATCTTTTTCTTCCTCATAATATTCGAATATTGAAAGAATTTACTAAGAGAGTTTGTTTGAATATCCTTGGAGATATTCAAAACTTCATTGGATAAGACTGTGAACTATCTATCAAGTGATTCCTGCTTTGAGTGTGTGTGTGGGGGTGCACCAGAGTCTACAAAGGTTTCTCCAAACCTGCGTTTCTGTGTGTCTGTGAAACTGTGCTGACTGTGCTAGGTTTTCAAACCTGAGATTAATTTGGAGCTGACTTGCCAGGAACTTTATAGAGAATATGTAAGAATCCACCTTCTCAGAAAGAGACATGTTTGTGATTCACTATTTCCTGTGTGATTTATATTACTCCTGTGTGATTTATATTACTACACCTGAACTACTTGTATTGCAAATGAATATGCTACTTCTGTAACCAGTTGTGGAAACTTTCCTATGGGAGACAAAATGAACATTACGAAGCAAATTTGTGATGTTCCTTGATTATAATCAGGCCAGAAACTCCTCCTTATCTGTCACATACAACCCTCCTCACCACCCCCAAAAATCTAAACTCCAAACCCAATAAGAGCTAATAGATCAAAATGGATGGAATATAGACTTGGTTTGACAGATTAATATTTTTAAAAGTTTCAAGAAGTAATTTAGTCCAATACTATTCAAATTCAGCTGGAATTGCAAGATTTATGCCTTTGTCACCTGTATTCAGCCGTAAATTATGTGCACTGAGATGAAGATATTTGTGTTTTGGTTTTATTTTTATTATCTAGTCCTGTGGGTTGCTTCATTTGCTCTTTACTGCTTTTCAAGCGACTCATCTATGAATTATGTTTAGGGAATATTTGACTTCTTTGTTCTGCAACTCACCAGTGAATCACAGATCTCATCTCAGGAGAYTGATCAAAGAAACTGGAAATTTACTTCCCAAGATGTTGTTGGTATTTTGTATGTCATTAACATAATAAAAAGACTTTCTTGTCCTCTAGCTAGGTCATCAGAGATTTCTAGTATAGTCTGAAAAGCTTCCTCCTTGCATCTTACCGGAATAGCTAAAAATCTCTGAGAATTTTACAGCACGGCTTTTCATTGCAGTGACAGTATTAATCTCTCAACTAGAAAAATGCCAGGTAGGTATGCAAGAAAATAGTACGGCAGAAATTCTCAGTCTTTTAACACCACAAAATTAATACATTCATCCTCAGCTTTGCTTTCTGCCCTACTACAAAACCACAGAAAATTTTTTGTTATGTAATTGATACAGTTGGAAAAACAGGCAAGCTTCATCATGAAAAGACTTTTCTTTGCATTTGTATTTAAGAAAGAGTTTTTCAAAAAAAATGTTTGAGAGGGATACTTTCCTTTGATGTACTGATGTATTCATCAGTTAATTGTAAAAAAAAAAAAAAAAAAAGTCAGCATCTGTGAAAGAGAAGGGATGTGTCAGAAAGGTAAGAAAATAGTTAGAAGAAAGAGAAAATGAAAGTGACTAAGAGATAAAAAGAATTGGAGGGAACATACCTTAATGCAGTGATATCTTTCTACACATGGATTTCAATGAAGATCAATTGTACACTTGAAGGTGGCAAGTAGTATGTATAAATGGAGGTATTTGAATTTAAAACCTTTATTTCTTCAAATCTAGGCAACACTGGTTGGTTGATGACTCCATAATATGATTAACTGTAACGTTTCCAATACAACTTGTTCAAAGATTGGGATAGAAGTRTTTTCAGATACATATGATCATTTTTAATAGTGCATAAATTAGTACAGTGCATACATATGCGTAAATTAGTTTTTGGCTACATGCTCAGTTTTTTATTAGGAAAATAATTTCTTTTTGTCTGTTTATTGTATTTATAGTAAAAGAATAATCCAAAGAAATACAAGAAAGTGAGTGATTGGACTGGAAATAAATCATAATGACTTTAAAAAAATCACTTCTTTTCAATAAAAGTATATATTATAATGAGAGAAACAAAAAATTATGAAATTTGTGTGTATGTGCTTTAACTTCATTAAAAGAAATGTTTTGGAAGTAACTACGTTCTCATTAGTTATATTCACTAATACTGATTATCACTTTATCTTCTCTGCACTGAATGAACAAAGAAAAAGACTCATCTTGCAGAATTTGCAGTGTATAATGTAAACCAGAAATATACATGCCCACCTGTCCTAGAAAAATTATCTCAGAACTTTTTATTCTTATTCCATACGATCAGCTCTTATCCAGAATGATAAATAAACCTGCTTGGAACAGAAAAAAGAATGAGAACATGTGCTGAGTTTGAGATAGTCTGCTGAAGCATTCTCTTCTTTACTTCTTAGTAAAGTACAAAAGAAATATTGATGATTGCATACACCATGGGGCATCTTTCAGTGATTATCATTGCTGAAAACTGCAAGATGTACATTTTTTAAGATAAAAATAAAATATCAAGAAGAGATGGTAATCATTAGAAACATGAAAATTGAAAATGGCTTAATGAAATATAGGCAGAATAGAGGTAAGAGAGCATTAAGAGTGAGTTAGAAGCATTGCAGATGAGATTGAAGACTGTACTGGGAAGTTATAGACAGACAGAACTGAAATACGAGTGTGACTGGAGTGGAAGAAAAAGCAGTGTTTCATATCGTTCACGTTCCGCTGTATGCATAGAAGAAAGGCTTTGTTTTAGTATTTTTCATTCTGTTATATTTTTAGTTTTCTTCATTCTTGTTACAGAGAGAAAGTAGGAGAAAATACATTTTAGCTGTTTTTGTTCATATACATTTATTGTGTTTCTATTCAGCTTTTATGTTTTATTTCATGCATTGTGTTTTGCACATGTTTATGCATTCATTTGTATTAAAATAGCACAGAAATAAATGAATACTGTAATACTTTTTTTCTCACAGCTGTGAAACCTTGACATTTTGCCTTTGCTTGTCCTTGTTCCAGTAATGCTGAACCAGACAGAGGTGAATGAATTCATCCTTTTGGGCCTTACTGATCTCCAGGAGTTACAGCACTTTTTCTTCRCCACCTTCCTGTTGCTCTACCTGACCAATCTTCTGGGAAACAGTGCCATTGTGACCATGGTGATAGTTGAGCCTCGTCTCCACACACCCATGTACTTCTTCCTGGGAAACCTCTCCTGCCTGGACATCTTCTACTCTACTGTTACTGTTCCCAAGATGCTCATTGGCTTTCTCTTTGGGCATCAGCCCATCTCCTTTGGTGGGTGCTTGGCCCAGCTCTACTTCTTCCACTTCCTGGGCAGTACTGAGGCTGTGCTCCTAGCCATCATGGCCTATGACCGCTATGTGGCCATTTGCAACCCATTGCGCTACACTCTGGTCATGAGCTCACGGACATGTCTGTTGCTGGCTGGGGCCACCTGGACTACTGGGTTTTTCCATGCCATGATGCACTCAATCATGACCTCTCGGCTGCACTTCTGTGGCCACAGACACATCAATCACTTCTTCTGTGACATCAAACCACTTTTGAATTTGGCTTGCAGTAGCACCAGCCTCAACCTGACCCTCCTAAATGTTGTCACCACATCCATTGCTCTAGTCCCCTTCACTGTCATACTCCTCTCCTATCTTTATATTATCTTCTTCCTCTTCCTGAAAGTTCAGTCCARTGGAGGAAAATGGAAGGCCTTCTCCACTTGTGCCTCCCATCTCACTGTTGTAGTTCTGCTGTATATACCAGTTTTCTTCAATTACACACCTCCCTCCTCAGGAAGCTCCACCAAAAGGGAAATGCAGGTGTCTCTCATGTACAGTGTTGTCACCCCGGCTCTAAATCCTTTAATCTACACTCTTAGGAACCAGGAAGTGAAATGTGCCCTGAAAAAAAAAATAGGRAGAAAATTCTTCCTTGGAGGAAAATGATTAAAATAAGGACAAAACTCAGAACGTGGTTACTCTACCTCTGATATTTTTAAGGGAAAAAGGCAAGAGGACACTATTTTGTAAGAGATTGAAAATTTACTGATTATCTCCTGTAGTTTTAAATGTTTGGAAGTTAATTGCATAGATCTAAATTAAAGGAGATATTCAAGGGCTTGATGTTTCTTCTGTCATTTTAGATATCTTATGGTATCCCACCTGGCCTCCAGCAGTCAATACATCATGCATGTGTCTTGCAGGTCCTGAGTCACAGCTGATAACCCCATGTAGTTGTTCTGGATAATCTAAGGTATTAAATGATGACTTGGTAGCTGTGGTTAGGCAGTTGAATGATTCTCTTGTAGGATGCTGTGGTTCTTAACATAGACATTCACCACCTTCAGTCTTTGCCTGGACTGCAGTTCCACGCTCTCAGAAACTAGATGTGCTGGCATAAGCTTGTGGTTTCTGAAGATAGAGTAAAGGGGTACTTTGAATTGTCAGCATGATGGCCTAGATGCAGAGAATGGAGGGCAAACTCTTGGCTACAAGTATGATTTGTGGATATAATGCCTTGACCCAGTTGGCCAAACCCTCTTGCATTTACAATCAACAGATTTTAGAAAGATTGCATGCAACCTGACAGTTCAGATTCATCAAACAGCAGCAAGCATCTGATAGTGATAGCACTTACTTTCAGAACATGGGTGTGATTTTGTTGCCGAAGAACAGATATCTACTTAAGATATTTAAGAAGCTTTCATGTCCTCCACCTATTGCTCCAGAAAGTTACAGGAACTAGTTGGTTCTGTTTCATATGTGCCAATCTTGTGAAACCTGCAAGTATGATGAGGTGTTTCAGATGTGGATAGACTCCTGAGCGACAGACCCTGAAGATATCCAAACTCAGTTGTCCCCATGTCAGACAGGCATCTGTATCTGTACTACCTGATACTTGATGGAAATGGTCCCTGTTGTAACTTTTTGTATCTGTACTATCTGATGATTGGTGAGAATGGCCTAGTGCTGTAACTTTTTAGTGCCTAGAACAATACTGCTGTGTTAAGCGGGATACAAATAAGTAACTAACAAGGTCTTGGAAATCTGTGAGAAAGAACAGCGGTTGGTTACATATAGATTCTGTGGCTGGAAGCCACAGAATCACCATGAGAAGCAGTCAACATGAAGGTCAGAAGTTGAAGAGTAATGAAATAGTGACCCCCAAAGTCAAATGTAGTCCCTGAAATAAGTCTGCATGCGTGCGCAGTATCATAGCCTGGTTATGCAACTGGGGCGGAGTTGGGCTAGACTCCTTGCACTTGCTGACCCCAGGTGCTGGGACTCCCACCTACCACAAATAATCATAAATACCGGAGTTTTTCTGAAGGAGAGAGAGGCTGCTACACAACAGAGGACCACGTTGCCTCCTCGGGGACACCCAAAAAGATTGTGCCTGCCGACTCTCTCATCATGCAGACGATCGGGGCAAGCATTGAGGTGGTCCTTCTCGAGATTACCATCGGGTCGGTCTGTTTGTAAGTATCTACTAATAAACTTCTTGCTGCTGAAGAGTCTTTGTGTGTGTGTATGAGTTTGTGCTGGCTTGCCAAACTGGATGTTTGGCCCCCGGGAATCTAATTAGAACAGCATTTAAATTCCATCAACAGTAGGATACAAAAACCTAAATGCAGGAGTTTACTGACACTTTATAGGCTCAAAGATATTCTGCATGGCCTTCAAACTGCCACTTCAGAATGACATGCAGATCTTGTAGGTACTGTACTAACCCGGCAGAGCTGTTCCAAAGGCTTGGGTATAAAACAATGATTTTAATGGCATGAAGTCAGTATGTTTAGACAACTATATCAAGCCTCTTGATCTGAATTCCACTCCTCTGACCATGCTAAATACTTTCCTCAAAGCTTCTAAAGATGGTGACCCCAACTTCCAGAAAGGACATTATGAACAAGACAGATGTGCACTTTTCTTCTCAGAGCAATCCCCTATGGTACAATCAGGCAGCACTTTTGTGCCTTCCCTAAGCACTCGCATATTCCTCCCAGCACTTCTTTTTTGGCCATTATGAACAGCTTCCCTTGAGGCAAACTGAAGATTTGACAAGCTCTCATATCTATACTTGGAAGTAAAGATATGTTGTGGCATAATATTTTATAACAACATATGTAAGAAAATATAGGACTTAAGTTTCCACATGAGGTTAATTGAAGTTCAGGTGGAATCAGAATGAGTAGAAATTAAGCTAACTTCAGCATTGGGCCAGTACTCTCTGTGGGGAAGCAGTTTTCTAGCAATAGAGTTGTGAAGAACCTGTTTCCCTACCTGCATGACACTCCCTGATTTTCAGCTCTATGCTGCTGTAGAAAGGACTGCGCTGGACAAGGCTATTGTGTGTGCTTTCTTCATGGGCCAAATCAAAGAGAGATCTTTTGGGAGAAACTTTCTACCAACTCGGTGCAGACTGGCTTGTGCCCAATAACTGAGTGTTTGCATTCTGTGGAATAAACTGTCCATACTCATATGGTGTATTATTTACCCTAGATCTCTTTTGAATCCCACCTATTACAGCCATCTATCACAGTCCCAAATTATGGATGCTCTTGCTGGTGAAGTTTTTTCAGTTCAAAAAGGGTTGCAGCCTAATGAGGTGTGGTGATTTTCATTTTTTTATTAATATTCTGCCCAGTATCTGTGTTTTGTGTCCCTGAAGGTAACATGAAGAAATGAAGAGGGTGTTTGAGAGTGAAAATTATGCATGAATGTTGTCAGAGGACTCTTCTAGTGTAAAAGAGGACCATGGCAGAAATAGTAATGGAGTATCACTGGCAAGCTGGCCTTTACCAGCTCCCAGTTAGCTGCTCAGACTGCCTCCTGAAGAGCCTGGGCCTCTTATATCTCTCCATGCACAAATCAGGAGCCATTCTGGATATTCATTAGCTCTTATTCAGGTAACACACTTGCTGAAAAGGCAGTGGGCATGCTTTCTACTTGATCATAGCTTTTGCTTTTGTGGTGTGGAATTTCTGGACAGAACTTGGGGACGAGTAGAGGTCTTAATTTCCTTATTTCCTTACTCCAGGAGTAGCACAGCTGGAGATGAGCACAGCTACAGCACTCTCAGTTCCAGACAATGAGTTGCCACTGAATATATCTGAAACACCTTGGCTGTGATTACAGAGAAGAGATGAATCATGCTTGCTGATCTTCCTAATATTCCTGAAGCACTGGTATTTGTATGCAGAAACGGATTTTTTGTCACAGAGCTAATGAATTATAGGTGAGCTTATTACCAATGTTGAAGATGTAAGAGCTGGGTTTCACCTTATATAACTTCTGATGTCCAAAGTTTTGATATCCAGAACTATGCCCAGAAGCCTAGCCTTAGTAGGATTTACTGAAGACTTGTATATTTAGCAGAATTCTTAAAGCTGTTATTGAAACTAGACCTTAAAGAAGTTGTACATGACAACTGAATAATCCACAAAAGGACATGATAAAAAGTATGAGAGCATGAGATAGGATGAACAATCGTGCACAAAAGAAATGAAGGAGATTCTTACTGAGGTATAAGAAATGAATGTCATGTGACAGGGATGGAATTAAAGAGTGATATCAAGATACATTGTAAGGTAGTTACAATACTTTTTGCCACTGTATAAAATGGAAGTTTCTGACCATGCAATGTTTTCACTGACCTAGCAGAACTTTTTTTTTTCACAATGCCATTGGTATACATATACTAAAAACATTTTGGAAAAAGTAAGTAACTTTCATCGGTTTCTTCAATACCTGGCTCCTAGACCTATGGTGTCTCCAGTATCTGGCACCCAGAGTTCCAGTCTGTCCAGTAGATGGATGTCACACTTAGGATCTCTCTGGTATCTTGCTCCCTGAGCAAGAAGTCTCTCCAGTTTTTGACCCCCTAAACTTCTGTCTCTCCAGAATCTGGCTTTCAGGCTTCTTGTCTTACTCCACAGTGTTATGTTCACTACCCAGTAACTCACACAAATTCACACATGTGCACATAAAATGGAGTGTCTCAGGCAGCAAATAGGTAGGAAAAAAAAAGAAGAAAAAGTAGGTAAGAAAGAAGATAAGACAAACTGCAGTGACCAGGTGCAGGGCTTGGCCAGACAAATATACTGACTGGCAGCTTGTTTACATATGGTTGGTCTCTTTTATCTCCCCTTCTCTGCATTTCCCATGCTTTTTGCTTCCTGATACACTTTGATACCTCCTTTTCTCTGTCTTTGGCCTTTTCCCTCAGCAACCCATAATAAGTTCTGTATTACCCTCAAATTATTTTATTTAATGATAAACTTTCACTGCATGCCCACATATCCTATACTCCTTTATGCAGTAGCCCACTTGAGTTTTCATAGCACTTGGGAAACAATTTCATCTGTTGAATCACCACAGCAGGTTTCTGCACTGTGGACAATGGCTCAGTCATTCACCTTTGATGGTCTTAAGAATAACTAATTCAGATGGATCAGGTTGTCTGTGTTCTCCATCYTGTCATTGATCCTCTGATCACTATCTGATCTCTGTGTTCATTTTGAATAGTTAGCCAAATATCCTTATAGTGTGTGTATTAGCTCCAGTTTGTGCATAGTTTGTGCTTATAAGTTTGTGCTTATACCTGCATCTGTAGAGAAGAGATGGATTTGGTGCCATTCCCATGTTATGGTCCACTTATTATGGTCCCTTGATTTTATTTCCTTATTCCCTTGTTATGGTCCACCCACTCATGATGAGAAGGGGGCAAAATCTTCTGTAAAAGCTCAAGGTGAATGCCAGGTTGCAGTCAACTCTTACAATGCAGATTTTCCGCTCTGCAGCCTCTTCAGGAGAGCAACATGTTGGGACTCAGGTAACCCTTGAGGCTCGGGAAGTTGGGGATAACTCTTACATCTTCTGTATGTGTGAAGGAGGGCCAAGGCTGGTTCTGCTCATGAACCAGGAAGACTTGGCTGAGGATGTAATAATCAATGGCAGCTTTGGCTGGAGTGACCATGAGATTGTCTAGCTGTGGAGAGACGGGAGAGTAGAAGACAAGTAAGAGAATACAGAGCCCAGGCTTCAAGAGAGTCAATGCCAGCATATTCAGGAAATGGGTGGGTGGGGCTTCATGGGAAGCAGCTCTGACAGGCTAAGGACCTGGGGAAAGATGGCAGGTCTTTAAGGACCACCTCCCCAAGTATGAGTAAGTCCACCCTAATGCTCAAGAAAAAAAAGATGTTCCAGGTGACAAGCTTGGCTAAAAGGGAAACTCACGAGAGAGCTTCAAAGCAGACAGGAAAGACATAGGAGGTTAAAAAAGGGACAGATGAGAAAGCAGGAACAGAGCCACGTTGCCAGGGCATGCAGCAATGATGTTAGAAAAGGCAAAGCTGGACTCATGTTGGGAGTGGCAAGGGACATCAAGGGCAAAAATAAAAGTGGGGGGAGGGGGCTTTAAGCATTGCAATGCTGTTGCTACTCCAAATCCTAGTTTCATATTACTATAAACAAGAAACCCAGTGTGGGTTATCCATGTGCCCTAGCTTCGAGGAAGCTGGCTGCATCCTGGGCTGCATTGGCAAGAAGGCAGCCAGCAGGCTAAACAGCACTGGACCCCATATCCACCCCTAGGGTATACTACTAGTGACTAGCCTCTAGCTGGACTTTATGCCACTGATCAAAATCACCATCAAAACCAACTGGCTGGTCAGTCAGTTTTCAGTCCAGCTCACTGTTCATTAATCCATCAGCACTTCATCAGCTTGTCGATAGGGATGTTACAGGAGACAGTGTCAAAAGCTGTCCTACAGAGCCTGCACACTGTGGGATGGGAGGGTTTCAGAATTAGAAATTGCTCTTGGGGGGATGTGATTGCCAGAAGGCAGAGGTGGAAAGGGAAAACACAAGCACTTTCCATAGCACTTGTCCTGCGGAAACAAGCAATTCTCTGTATTTCACCAAACCCTAGGAACATGTGTCTTTGTACTGTTTCACTAGATTTTTTCCTTCCTTATAAAAGATATTGTGCAGCATAGCTGGAGATGTGGTGCTTCTTTCTCCTCCAGCTTCCATTAGCTGCCTGCTCTGCATGGAAAAAGCATTCCCCTCTGTCCTGAGCCTACCTCTCCCTGCAGGAGACAGAGGAGGGAAATATCTGCTCTCTCCCATCCCAGTGATTCTATCTGTAAGCATTGGGCATTGCCAGGTTTGGGTGCAGCTCCATGCATGGATACATTCAGCAGCTGCAATGACACAGCAGTAGGTGGAGCTCTGTGCCTACAGAGCCACTCACAGATGGACAGTGTGTGCCTGCATGGACACAGGGCCAAGCTCGCACTCCTGTGTAGACTTGCATACACACGTACACAAGGCTGGGCACACAAACATGGATGGTCCATAGTCAGCATGCACACAGTGCACGCTCTTCCAGGCACATGGACCCACCTGGACACATAAAAAGGTGATCAACAGTAGCCAGTATGGATTCACCACGGGGAAATCATGCTTAACAAACCTGATAGCCTTCTATGATGGCATGACTAGCTGGGTTGATGAGGGAAGAGCAGTGGCTGTTGTCTCCCTTGGCTTCAGGAAGGCTTTCGACACTGTCTCCCATAACATTCTCATAGGCAAGTTCAGGAAGTGCGGAATAGATGAGGAGACAGTGAAGTGGATTGAGAACTGTCTGAAAGGCAGAGCTCAAAGGGTTGTCATCAGTAGTGCAAAGTCTGTTTGGAGGCTTGTAGATAGCAGTATTCTCTAGGTGTTAGTACTGGAATCAGTACTGTTCAACTTATTCCTCAGTGGCCTGGATGAAGGGATGGAGTGCACCCTCAGGAAGTTTGCTGATGATACAAAACTGAGAGGAGTGGCTGATACACCAGAGGGCTGTGCTGCCATTCAGAGGGACTTGGACAGGCTGGAGAAATGGGCGGAGAAGAATGTCATGAATTTCAACAAAGGGAAGTGCAGGGTCCTTCATCTAGGGAGGAATAACCCCATGCACCAGTACAGGGTGAGGGCTGACTTGCTGGAAAGAAGCTCTGCAGAGAAGGACCTGGGAGTTCTAGCAGACAACAAGTTAACCATGAGCCAGTAATACGTTTTTGTGGCCAAGGAGGCCAATGGCATCCTGGCCTGCACAAGGAAGAACTTTGCCAGCAGGTTGAGGGGGGTAATCCTCCCCTTCAACTCAGCCCTGGTGAGGTTGCATCTGGAGTAGTGTCCAGTTCTAGGCTCCTCAATACAAGAAAGACATGGAGCTCCTGGAGTAATTCCAGTGTAGGGCTACTAAGATGATTAAGGGCCTGGAGCATCTGTCATATGAGGAAAGGTAGAGAGAGGTGGGCCTGTTCAGCCTGGAGAAGAGAAGTCTGAGGGGAGATCTTATCAATGCATATAAATATCTGAAGAGAGGATGTAAAGAGGATGGGGCCAGACTCTTTTCAGTGGTGCCCAGTGACAGGATGAGAGGCAATGAGCACAAACCGAAACACAGGAAGTYTGATCTGAATCCCATCCTGTTCAACTTTTTCATCAGTGACTTGGATGAGGGGACAGAGTGCCTCCTCAGCAAATTTACTGATGATACCAAGCTGGGAGGAGCGGCTGATACACCAGAGGGCTGTGCTGCTATTCAGAGAGACCTGGACAGGCTGGAGAGCTGGGTGGAGAGGAATCTCATGAGGTTCAACAAGGGTAAGTGCAGAGTCCTGCACCTAGAAAGAAGTAATTCCATGCACCAGTACAGGCTGGGGGCTGACCTTCTTGACTCTTCTGGAGAGTAACTCTGCAGAAAAGGACCTGGGAGTGCCGGTGGACAACAAGTTGTCCATGAGCCAGCAATGTGCCCTAGTGGCCAAGAAAGCCAATGATCTCCTGGGGGTACATTAGGAAGAGTGTTGCCAGCAGGTTGAGGGAGGTGATCCTGCCTCTCTACTCAGCCCTGGTGAGGCCTCACCTGGAGTACTGGGCCTGTTTAGCCTGGGGGAAGAGAAGCCTGAGGGGGGATCTTATCAATGTGTACAAGTACCTGAAGGGAGGGTGTCAAGGGGACAGGGACAAACTCTTTCCAGGTGTCCCATGTGACAGGACAAGAGGCAGTGGGCAGAAACTGAAGCACGGGAAGTTCCGCCTGAATGTGAGGGGGAATTTCTTCACTGGGAAGGTGACAGAGCACTGGACCAGGTTGCCCAGAGAGGTTTTGGAGTCTCCTTCTCTGGAGATATTCAAGGCCCACCTGGATGCAACCCTGCCTAACATGTAGGTGACCCTGCTGAGCGGGGAGGTTGGACTAGATGATCTCCAGAGGTCCCTTYCAACCTTACTGATTCTATGATTCTATGATTCTATGAATCTAAGAAAAAAGTTCTTTACTATGAGGGTGACAGAGCACTGCAACAGGGGAAGGGTCCATTAGTGGGAAATATATTTATTTATACAATGTGGATCCCTCCAGCTCATGGGCTTGGACACTGAAGTCTTCTAGTAACTTGTCCCAGATCCTCACTCTACCCAGTTGCTGGTAACCTGGGCATGCAAGTCCCTCAGGCTTAAACTCCTCCTGCTGCTGGTACACACACATGCACAAATMCTCTCTGCCCCTTCCACTTCTCATCCACCTACACACACAATGAGGATCCCACAGGGGGTGGACTTAGACACTCAYTCTCGCCAGAATGGCTTGTGGATCCTCCTGTCCTCAGTTGCCTCCTGCATAGAGACACACACACAGACACACATATACACGGGTCTCTCAGTCAATCCCCAGACCTTACGGTTTCTCCTGCAGTTGCCTGGGAKGGCCTGGTCCCTCCGATAGCCAAATCCTCTAGGTGCCTCACCGTTAGAGATACACATATACACCTGGTTTCCAAACCACTTCACCTTTACTCTGCTTGCCTGGTCTCATATTCCCTTGTAACCACACGTACCTACACTTACTTGCTCCCCTTGCTGGCTCCACATACACGCAGGCCCTGGACCCTTTGTCCCACCACTTAGACTTCCATACACAAATGTTAAAAATGGAGTTTAATGGGAAGAGAGGTCAGACTGCTGATCAGGTGCCAGATAAGTTTACTGACCAGTCCCAATCTGCAAGCCTCCAGCCCTTTTTAAACCTCTTATCCCTCTATTTTCCCATGCTTGACCCTTCCTGTATCATCCAGATCCCTCCATCCCTCTGCCTTTTGGTCCTGCCCCCAAACATCCCATAACAAGTTTTGAGCAATCTGAAACCTTTTCCCCCCTGAGTCCATAACACCTCTCAGTCCAAGAGGCAGTCAGAAGAGCCACTCCTGTGACTCACAGGTGAGTTTCACTCCTGAATGGCTCTGCTGGGACAGCCCTGGGAGGAGTCAGGGAAGGATGATCATTTTTCTCCCTGCTGTTGTTTCTCTGAGTTCTTTCATGTTTGTGGAGACAAACTATTTGTGAACTGATCACTCTCCTGTGATGGGCCTGGGAGAAAACATGTGAAAGTATTATTTGGATTCCAACCTTGTTCCTCTGGTCTCTTTTGTGCTGGTGAAAGTGAGCTTTTTCTCACATAACCCAATAATCTGCAGCAGAAAGGATGTTTCCATGAAGCTGAGAGTATTTTCAGGGAATGTAGATGGGGGCTAAGATTTGGCTGATCAGTTTTAAAATTATTTTTATACTTTGGAGGTGAAATACACAGACCCCTATCTGTCTCCTTTCTCTCTCCCCACCCCCTGCCACACCACCTACACACACACTGAGGATCCCTTAGTAGGAGGGCTTAGGCATTCAGTCTCCCCAGAGATGGCCCATGGATCTTCTTGTTCCCAGTTGCCTCTTGCCTCAGTCGATCCCCAGACCTTACAGTCTGCCTCACAGTTGACTGGGACCCCCTAGTCCCTCCAGTAGACAGTGCCTCCAGGTGCCAGGCATGCAAAGCACATGCGACAAGAGAGGCATGGAGGTTGAGATGCAGGCCCTGCAAAAGCGCACCCACAGTCATATGTCCATTAGCTGCAACGAAAAGCTTCAAGGCTGAAAGAACCTGACAAGCAGAAAGCAGAGGTGCCCAGATTTCATGATATTCAACAAAAATGACAAACTCCAGCCTTGGATGAGACAGCAAAGGAAATTTCTGCTTTTTTGGGAAACTTCTTTGGACCAGTTCTTCAGATCACCCCATGTGCTAGAGCAAAGATGATCCTGGTGGTATGCATTGGCCTACAAGGGAGTGGTGCCGGTGTTGCCCAGCCTGATGGGCTTGCCTGGTTACCTGTTTATGACATCACAGTCATGGTAAGTAGGCACCCGTTCAGCTTTGGATGTGCTCAGTCATCTGGCTTTCCCAGGCTTTCAAGTCAAGCTTCTCTTTTATGACTGCAAGGTGTACTTAGTGTACAAGATGTACTGACTTGTGATTGAAAAAGATTGCATGATCCAGCCCCTGGTTCGAAAAGAAATCATGGAAAACAATTCTGTGCTACCTATGAACGTCAGCCCTTGTGAGATTGCTGTAAGTAGGACCAGTGGTTGGAAAGAGGAAGTCTCGTTGTAGGAAATGTCCCATAGCTCTTTGGGGTTGGAGGGTATTTTCTCACTTGCTGTATGCTTGGAGGGTCACATTATGTTCACGATAGCCCTGTGACACATTCCCTGAGGCTCCATCTTGTTGCAACAATGGTTTTCCTGCTTGGAATTTTGCAGTGCTTGCTAAGGAGCTGGTGGAGAGCATGGGCTTGAATGTTAGTTATAAATCCTGGCCTCAGTAAGATCCTCCCGCTCCAGGCTCAGAGAAACTGCAGTGCTGCTTGAGAAAAACACCCTAAAGCTAAAACAACTTTCTGACTTGTTTTTTCTAGTTTTAGCATTGAAGACCATGACTCCTCTATTGTTGCCCCACAGAGATGATCTCTCATTGTTGTTCCCCACTTGCAGGCACCTAGATAAATATGGCCCACTGCATGGCTCCCCAAACCCAGGCCACTGCTTCTGCACACTCCCTCCCACACCACAAGTCTATCTCAGCACATGTGGGCCAAGATTGTCAGGTACAGGTAGTCCTCCTGAGCCCAGAGACCCATGTTTTGGTGTCCTCAGCATCTCTTCCAGTCTTCCCCACCCATCCTATCCTGGGAGGCACATACCAAATACCTCATCTTTTCACAGACTCACACCACACATCACTCTTCCACTTCCCTGCACTACATACCCATTCTACCCCYCTTTTTGCACKACCCYTCCCACAAAAACATGCACTGAYGTAGGACTTGRRCKCCCAGTTAGCTRASGGAGTCCAAGACTCTCTCCACYTGYSTAGYTTCTGTCARTCTRYTCACAGAGGTCAGGYAGGGGAAAGGACAATYTTGCAAATAAAGYGTGGAGATGGCTGCACCTCATCCTGTAACCTGTGACCGATTATTCTACCCCTGTCTTACAAGGTGATCCAAGTAACTCTTCTGTCCTATGTGGTGCAGTACATTAGTACATCTAAAAGGTAGATAGCTGCAAGTGAAAGGCAAGAGGAGAGTGTGAAGTGTCCTTGTTTTAGTGATTACAATACTATGGATGTAGTCCATTCCTCAGCCAAAGCATGTTTATTTCTTGCAGTGGATTTACAGTGGAGTTGTAACATGTGTCCACCCTGAGGGCTGCAATAACTGATCGACTTTGTAGTGGCTCCAAGAGATTTTTTTCTCCTGGCCCTTCCAGTCTCCTCCTGAACAAACATACTTTGCTTTGCTCCTGTGCAGTGAGACATGTCCTCCCCAAAGCCCGCTAACTGGAGCACCCAGTTTATACTGCTGACCCATTGTGGATGCCAGAACCCAAAGGAGTCATGGTGTCATAGGGGTGTTTCCACCTGGAGCATATTTGAGAGGAACATCACAGCAAAGGCCCAGAGGGAGTAGCATGCCCCCTTTTTCCCTCCCACTCAACTGCTGAGCATTCCTCCAATTTTGCAGATTTCTTTGCCAATGTGGATGTGTTTGAGAGCCTCCAGCCTGTAATGGAAGATCCCACCCAGCAAGTAAGGGATGTCATGGTGTATGGAGAGCTCAGTTCAAGCTCAGTCAGTGAGCCTCAAAGGTATTCCTGTTGGACAGAGTGGAGTCATTTCTGCTCTGGCCGCTACGCTGTTCCACCCAGCTCAGAAAGAGAACAGAAAAAGCACGTCACAAGCAAAGCTGGGCAAAGCCCTGAGTGGAGGATGCTGGAGAAATTTGCTGCCCAGACTGCATGCAGGGATGAGAGGAAGTGGATGGAAGAAGTGGTGAGGGTTTTCCACCCAAAGGTATGTCTCTCTAAATCTCCTGGCACTAAGACCTTTTGCAAAGAAGAAAGCCACCACAGACACATTCCAATTTCATTGGAAACTAGCCATATTTTGTTGCATAGAGATATACCCAGCAAGGTCTTCTCCTTAGTCCTTTCACTGTGGACTCACACTTACCTATACACACAATCAGCTCCTTGTCAGCCCCTCCTCTGAACCTGGCACTATGTGTTTGGGGCATGAGGGAGCTGGAGAAGAAGATGATGGAGGCTTTCTCTTCTTGGCTTCCGTTACTTGAAACCTGAGCCCCAGCATTGGCAGGAGGCAGTTGTTAAAGGCATGTACTTTCTATGGGCTGTTTATAGTATCATACCATACTTTCTATGGGCTATTTATAGTAGCATACCATTTATAGTATCATACCATKCTGACTCTTTGATCTACAACCTGATTTTGAGGGATTTCACAGAGGCTCCATTTCCAAAGAGAAGCCATTCTCTCACAATGACCTGAACACATGTGCAACCCTGAAATGCCACCAGTCTGGATGCTATAAATGGAAAAAATGTACAACTCTGTCACCTGGAAGTTGAGGAAGTGAATGGTGTTTTGCTGTAGATTAGATTCACATGGTTTAGTTATCAAAAAAACTCCATAGGATAGGAATTAGAAAACTACAAGCTTTTAAACCAGAAACATAGCTAGAGCTAGACCTAGACGTAGACATGGAGCTATCTTTTGTAAGTTCTGTTATGTGCTTAACCTTTCAAGGTGGATGTGGATCATGCCAATAAAGTTTTTTCCTACAGCTATGAAGATAAAAGTGCCCCAAAACAGACACTGTCTTATTTCCAGAGAGTGGGGCTTTAAGCAAATCTCTTCAGAAAATAGGACTGCAAGATTTGGCAGCCCTGCATGTGCAGATGAACAAAAGTTGTAATCTTAGTCTGATGCTTGCGGTCCTGTCGTTGTGCCTGGAGAGGCACAGGCGCAGCTATGTCTTGAGCTTAGCTAGGGTCCCACACTGCTCTCGGCAAGTGTTGGGAGAACACATGCTAAGCAGCATTTGATGGTGTCTGGACCATGACACAGGGCTGTTTGACTTTGGATGCATCTCAGGGTCAGTATTTGAACTTGCCTGATTTAAAGACAGAAATTCCAATTGACCTCTCATTAAAAGCTCAGCAAGGCTTGGATTTCAGATTGGGCCTTCCCTCCCTTCATCTCTGTGGTTCATATGCTTAAAAGGTCATTTTCCTCTGATGAATGCTCTTGTTTGCTCTGGCAAGACCTTCACCCTCTTTGTTTCTCTTGTAGAGTGTTTCTGAAAAGTTAGCTGATTTTCCACCTCTCAAGACAATGCTGACATCTCCACTAGACACTAGCAAAGAGCTTGGAAAAAAAATCACAGATGTCCTGAAGAAAACAGCCCTGCCCGATGTTCCTTGCCACTGTCCTGGCCCCTTTCCCTCTGGCACTCCTGATTACCTCGAAGAGACATTATTCTCAGCCCTCCAAGATGTTGCCAGTCAAGTTGTTTTCCAAGTACTGGATACAGCAATGGAAGATGGATGCCACCTCCCTGACAAATCCCAGAGACATGGAAAGGCTGAGCCAAAGCCATCTGGAGCACAGAGTCAGGCTAGGAACTGTGCCAGTTCCACTGCTGAAAATCAAGCCTAGACCACCACCAGATAAACCTTCTCCCAGACCAAAATGTGAGCCACCTCCATGGCATAAGTTTATAACAAAAGGGAAGGAGCCAAAGATGGTTGAAGAAAAGCCTCCATTTTCCCAGGTATCTTCCTCATTTTCCACCGCCACAAAAATTACACTGGTGGAAGAGTCATGTGTCACTGCTGTTATTATTGGCATCCTTCAGGCTCTGTGCAATGCCTGCTCGCACAGTAATTTCACAAAACCTGCTTGAGAATCAGATTTTGCTTCTTTGCACTCTCACTAGAGCGGTGTGGTCTTCAAATTCAGATCATTTTAAGGTCTGTCTTTCCTTTTGCAGTAGTTACCTGGCAGCCAGTGTGCTTTATTGGCACACTTCAGGAAAACAGGAAACCCTTGAGCATAACACGCATGCTTAGTGTGGGGGAAGGGGAGATTACCAGAAGGGTGGCTTTTCCTATTGCTTTACTCTCATCCTCTTCCCTTTCCACTCCTCTCCCCCGTACTGGATGCCACCAGCAGTTTTCCACCTCTAGTTGGGTGACCACTTGTGCTTATGAACACACTGCACAGAGAGCTCTTGCAGGGAGACCTGTAAGTCACAGCTGTAAGTCACAGCTGGGTGGATGCTACTGGCTGTGGCTCCAGTAGTGCAATGTTGTGGTGCCCAGGACTCACAGGAGTGTGCTGCCACACACAGTTTCACTCAGCTTCTGAGTGGTGCTTGGTCACTGAAGAGATGTAGCCTTGCTGGTATATGATGTGTGTGCTTTCAAGGATAGTTGTCAGAGTCCAAAAGTGGGTGTTTTCCATAGCTGATCTCTCTTACACAAGGCACAGGAAGTTTCTGAGGCAAAGGTGTGCCTGGGTGCTCTTGGTGGCTACTTCTGGACAACAAGTTGACTATGAGCCAGCAGTGTGCCCTAGTGGCCAAGAAGGCCAATGGTCTCCTGGGGTACATTAGGAAGAGTGTTGCCAGCAGGTTGAGGGAGGTGATCCTGCCCCTCTGCTCAGCCCTGGTGAGGCCTCATCTCAAGTACTGTGTCCAGTTCTGGGCTTCCCAGGACAAGAGAGACATGGAGCTACTGGAGAAAGTCCAGTGCAGGGCTACAAAGATGATCAGAGGGCTGGAGCATCTGCTCTGTGAGGAAAGGCTGTGAAAGCTGGGCCTCTTTAGCCTGGGGAAGAGAAGCCTGAGGAGGGATCTTATCAATGTGTACGAGTACCTGAAGGGAGGGTGTCAAACTCTTTTCAGCTGTCCCATTTGACAGGACAAGAGGCAATGGGCGAAAATTGAACCACAGAAAGTTCTGCCTGAACATGAGGGGGAATTTCTTCCCTGGGAGAGTGACGGAGCACTGGACCAGGTTGCCCAGAGAGGTTTTGGAGTCTCCTTCTCTGGAGATATTCAAGGTCCGCCTGGATGCGATCCTGTCTAATATGCTCTAGGTGACCCTGCCTGGGCAGGGTTGGGGTGGACTAGACGATCTCCAGAGGTCCCTTCCAACCTTATCCATTCTATGATTCTGCTCCAGGCTGACATGCTTAGCACATATCCAGTAGCTGTCCTCATGTTTGCTGTGGCTGTTTTTTCCTCTGGTGAGCAGTCAAACCAGCAGCATTCCTCAACCTGATGCTCCTGGTGCTTGGCTGAGTACACTGCTTATACATGCTGCAGTGTGTTGAGTTCTCTAGACCTACTGTGGATGATTGCTTGTGCCGCCTATCAAATCAGAGCGAGTTAGCTCCACCTTCTGAGTTCTTAAGAATAATTCTCATGGCAGCAGCCTTGGAGAGCCAAGCCTTGCTGTGAACAGGATATCAGGGCTCTCATAAGAGACCTGAGAGGTTTGGAAATTATGAGTTTTGTTTGCAGCCCTTTCATAGAATCATAGAATCAGTAAGGTTGGAAGGGACCTCTGGAGATCATCTAGTCCAACCTCCCCGCTCAGCAGGGTCACCTACATGTTAGACAGGGTTGCATCCAGG
>NW_028185794.1:0-5618 GCF_003343005.1 Rhea americana | reverse complement strand
AAAAAAAAAAAAAAAAAAAAAAAAAAAAAAAAAAAAAAATCTAAGGAAAGCACTTGCTCATCAGGTAATAATTGTTTCTGTTACAGAAGGCTTTAGATGAAGTACTGAATACTAAGGCTATACTGACACAAGCTGTGGCAGAAGTGACTGGAATCTTATATACAGCTATGTCAGATGGGGAAACCAGAAGTAAAGAGAAATGTGATGCTGTTCTGGAGGATCCCCAGTTCTCTTCAGGCAACTCTGGCAGCTCTAGCCCATGCAGTGATGACCTGCATGATTTGTTGGAAAGTCTGMCCTCCGACAGCACATGGAAGGTGGTCCCAGGAACAAGCATAAAGCCCACTGGCTCACTAAGTGGTTCCAACTCCTTAACAGGAGGGAAGACAACTCCTCTGCAGCCTCAAAAAACATCTTTCCAGTCACTGCCCAGAAGGACCCAAATATCTCTGAAAACAGAGGCATGGAGAAGAAGAGTGCCTCAGGACCTCTGCAGCTTTCAGAGGGATGTTATAAGCATGGGACCTAACACTGAGTTGCCGAAGAAATTGCTTTTGAGCCAAACTTACTCTGAATCTCCATTAGGAAGGGCAGATGCCAAGCTTCTCAGGTGGATTAACAGCAGTGTTGATTTGGATGGAAAGCAAGACTATCCTAGGGACAGTGTTTTAAACACCCTAGAAGCACAGGATATTGTTGAGGTGGCTGAAAGAGTGGTCTGGGCGGTGCATGAGAGGGTAAAAGAGCTGGATCAGTCTGTCTGTGTTTTAAGGGAGGCTCCTCTGCAGTTTAGTGGAAGATTGCTTGGCAGCAATGAAAGGACAAGCCCTTCTGCAACTCTGCATCCAAACCCCCAGAAGGAAATTCGAGTGGTTGCTAGAAAGATTGTAGCAATTATTTTTGATAACTTTGGAAAGTGTTCGGTATCCAGCATATCAGATAAATCAGAGCCAGGACCTTCATCAGGGATCCAGGAGCTTATTACCAGAGCAGCAAAGCAAGCTGCCAAATTAGGAGAAATCAGATTTAGGCAAATTGAATTACCAGCTTATGACAAGGCATTTTCTCCAGCTTCTAATGACAAAATCACCAAAGATAAAATAGTAAAGTTTCCTGTTGAAAATAATTCTCATATGCTACAGCCAGCAGACTCCCTCATTTTGAAAAAAGTCGAAAAGAAAACGAATCAAAAGCGACTGCTTTCAGAGGACAGTTCAGAAGAGGAAGGCAGAGTGGCAAGTGGAATAGTTGATTTCATCTTAGATCAGTGCCATCAGCCTCTGACTGAACTCCGTTCAGAACTGAACGCTGGAAGCTGTGTAACAGAAAAGCTTGGACTGACATATGGAAATGAGAGCTTTCTCAGTCAGGACACTGTAATGCCAGAAAGAATAAAAACATCTACCAGAAAATTGAAGAAGATTTATCCCAGGACAAGATTTCTTCCTATCAGCATCCCTGGAATAGCCATTTATTCAGAGGAAGCAGCACAAATGGAAGAGGAAATTTCACATAATCTCCTCTCATCTGTCCTCTGTGGCTGTGAGCAAGATGCCAATACCAGCCCAGGAGGGATTCATAGATCTACATACTGGACCTCTGTGTCCACATCAAGACCTTTGAAGGCCATGCTAGAAACCTTTCCTAAACCAAGGCCAGCTTTTCATGCCTCGCTGCTTTGGAGGCAATATGCTGGGGAGGCTCAAGGAAGACAAAGACAGTATTTCTCTCTAAAAGAACACTGAAGTTTAATTAAGAGCTTTTTGGATCAGGTTACATGACAATAAACTCAAGTTCAGTTTCTTCTAGCACACTGATGAGTGAATCTGAGAATCCTTAATATGAGCTCAGAGTTTCTATGCCCCTCTACAGAAGTCTGTTAATCCAAACTCTCCTTGGAATAGAGGACTAGGACAATGTGGGGGTTTGGGTTCCCTAACACCTAGTCCGCTTAGATGCAGCATTACAGGTAAAGCCATCATTGCCTTGACTATGAATGTTAATACCAGGCTGTATCTCTAGAAAAGCCCTACTGTCACATTTGACTGTGCTAGATCTGCCATCAACAGTATTCCTGATTTCTTTCCTCCTCTTTTGTGAACCTGTAAATAATGTTCCTTTGAAAGTATTTTTTCCATTAGTATTCAGTGTTGTGAGTGTCTAGGAACTTGAGACAGTCCAGTACAACATAAAAATGCTTGCCTTTTGAGCTGCTCCTCACTAAGAAGGGCGGCCCTCAAGAATCCCGGAGCCTGGAGATGAAAAAAGTCTGGAGAAAGGAAGACTTTCCTTTGGTTGAGGAGGATAGGATTAGAGGTCTTCTAGGCAAACTTGACATCCACAAGTCCATGGGCCCTGAGGGGATGCACCCACGGGTACTGAGGGAGCTGGAGGATGTTGTCATCAGGCCGCTCTCCACCATCTTTGAAAGGTCATGGAGAACTGGAGAGGTGCCTGAGGACTGTAAGAAAGCCAATGTCACTCCAGTCTTCAAAAAGGGCAAGGAAAAGGACCCAGGCAACTACAGCCAGTCTTCCTCACCTCTATCCCTGGAAAAATGATGAAACAGCTCATTCTGGATGTCATCTTCAAGCATATGGAGGAGAACGAGGTGATCAGGAGTAGTCAGCATGGATTCACCAAGGGGAAATCCTGCTTAACCAGTCTGATAGTCTTCTATGATGGCATGATCGGCTGGGTAGATGAGGGAAGAGCAGTGGACATTGTGTACCTTGACTTCAGCAAGGCTTTCGAAACTATCTCCCCTAACATCCTCCTAGATAAGGTCAGGCAGTGTGGATTAGATGAGTGGACTGTGAGTTGGATTGAGAACTGGCTGAAAGGCAGAGCTCAAAGGGTTGTCATCAGCGGCACAGAGTCTAGTTGGAGGCCTGTGGCTAGTGGAGTTCCCCCAGGGCTCAGTACTGGCTCCCATCCTTTTCAACTTAGAATCATAGAATCATAGAATCAGTAAGGTTGGAAGGGACCTCTGGAGATCATCTAGTCCAACCTCCCCGCTCAGCAGGGTCACTTACAGCTCGTTAGGCAGGGTTGCATCCAGGTGGGCCTTGAATATCTCCAGAGAAGGAGACTCCAAAACCTCTCTGGGCAACCTGGTCCAGTGCTCTGTCACCCTCCCAGTGAAGAAATTCCCCCTCATGTTCAGGCGGAACTTCCTGTGGTTCAGTTTTTGCCCATTGCCTCTTGTCCTGTCACATGGGACACCTGGAAAGAGTTTGTCCCTGTCCCCTTGACACCCTCCCTTCAGGTACTTGTACACATTGATAAGATCCACCCCTCAGGCTTCTCTTCCCCAGGCTAAAGAGGCCCTGTTCTCGCAGTTTAGGGCAATTTATTCATCCATGACCTGGATGAGGGGATGGAGTGCATCCTCAGCACGTTTGGTGATGATACCAAGCTGGGAGGAGTGGCTGATACACCAGAGGGCTGTGCTGTCATTCAGATAGACCTGGACAGGCTGGAGAGCTGGGTGGAGAGGGACCTCATGAGGTTCAACAAGGGCAAGTGCAGAGTCCTGCACCTGGGGAAAAATAACCCTAGGCACCAGTACAGGCTGGGGGCTGACCTTCTGGAGAGCAGCTCTGCAGAGAAGGACCTGGGAGTGCTGGTGGACAACAAGCTGACTATGAGCCAGCAATGTGCCTTTGTGGCCAGGAAGGCCAATGGTCTCCTGGTGTGCATTAGGAAGAGTGTTGCCAGCAGGTCGAGGGAGGTGATCCTGCCCCTCTACTCAGCCCTGGTGAGGCCTCATCTTGAGTATTGCATCCAGTTCTGGACTAGATGATCTCTAGAGGTCCCTTCCAACCTTACCGGTTCTGTGATTCTGTGAAAAACACTCATGATGCTCATTGCTTTGACTCTTTGGTTCCTCTTACCTCGTAGTTTCCAGGTGGAGTTTCTGCAGTCTCCTCTAGATTTTGCTTTTGGCTAATCTGCCAAAAACCAAGGTTTCTTTCTCTTTACCTCTTTTTTCCCTTCAGTCTTCTGTTAGATTACTACTTTTTTTTCCTATGCCTTCCCCTCCTTAAGATCCTGCAGAGCCACCAGCTGAACAGTCCTAACAGACATTTGTCCTTGAATAGTCAAGGGCAGATCAACTGCCAGCTATGAGATCTCTACCTGGGACCACCACTGCAAGAGTAAAACGGTCATTTGCAGTCACACTAACTCCTTTCCTCAGTGCTGAAGAGTGCTAAAGGTGGCTAGCCTGCCATTGAGGGTATTCAGCCATCCCTCCACCGTCACCCCATGACTGTGGGTGGAATTGTCATAACAATGACAGAGGAGAGTTGAACCCTGCAGAAGCCAAAAGCTAGGGACTGTGACTGCGTGAAGAGACCTGCAATAGGCCTAGCGCCTCTACCTCCACCTTCCCCTGAAGGGTATAAATAGGTTGGCCCTGGAGGCTGTCTTTGGCTCTTCATGGGTGACAGCAGGTCTGCCAACTTGCGGAACCACTTGGGATGGGGACACCCTCCCACAGTTACTTCCCTGAGATTGAGTGCATGTTGGCTGCTGAGGTAATGATGGGTAAGATCAATTAGAATTGTCTTGCCAAGTTCATTCATTTGGGTAATTAAAATTAGTATAAATTAGCTACCTTTGTCTGTTTACTAAGTACTAACCATTAGCATAACTTTTAGCCTAATTAGAAAACAAGTATGAAAGAGAAGGGAGTGAGGAAAGGGAGAATCCTAATCTTGGAAAGCTGCTGGCTTGTTTGTGCAGTGATGGTGGGACATATTGCGTAATATGGACAAAGGCTGAAATAACACAAGATCATTCCCCTTGGAGTAGGCATGGGTAACGGCAGTGTGAGGGTCAGCTCGGAAACGGAGGTGCCAAGCAAAAGAGACCAGAGTGGTGGTTGGCATTCAGGATATCATTCCCAGAAGTAAAGCTATTGGATCACCTCCTTTGAGTGCTACACTGGAGGAGGGACAKTTCCTACTGCCATTGATTCTCTCTGAACTCAAAGAAGACTTTTCTATTGGCACTGAAGAGTTGCACGAGCGAGGACACACGATGCAAAGTGCAGCCTGTGTGCTGCACAACACAGTGTTGCTGGTTAACTGAATCTGAAGATTTTAAGTGAATTTGCATCAGGCAGATTGCCTTTGGCTTATCTGCCTCTCCCCAGGGTGAGCATGGCCATCAGGCATGGTGATGTTTGCCCGTAAACATGACAGCTGCCAGCACAGC
Organism: Rhea americana; assembly: GCF_003343005.1. Taxonomy (NCBI): domain Eukaryota; kingdom Metazoa; phylum Chordata; class Aves; order Rheiformes; family Rheidae; genus Rhea; species Rhea americana. Next base: position 395 of record NW_028185794.1, on the reverse strand, counting down.
CATCCCCACTGGGAAGAGGGGCAGCTGTGTCAGGATGGTCTCCTGCCGGCTAAGCAAGCGCACCTCTGTTAGCCTCTTCTCTAAGGTGCGGTAGGCGAAGCACTCATTGGCAGTGCAGCCTGTCAGGGTAGGTCCTGCCACTGGCCCTGCGAGCGGAAGCTGAGGGAACTGGCCTTGTTCAGCTGGGAGACGGGAAGGCTTTGGGGGGATCTAATAGCAGCCATTGAATACCTACRAGAAGGTGGGAGGATGAKAGCCAAYAGGTACGGAGTGTACATTGCTGTTAGATAGCAAGAAGAACCTGTCAATACACAGAAACGCGTTGTGGCTTGCAGCCAGGAAACCATTTCTAGCAACAAAACGGTAGCTCTGATCTGAAGTCCGCGGGTGATTAA
>NW_028185793.1:0-1329 GCF_003343005.1 Rhea americana | reverse complement strand
CCATCCTTGGTCTCTCTGGGTCTCCTCAGCCTCCTCCAGCCCGGTCCAGGCTCATTCCCAACTGTCTCAGTCCATCCTACTTCTCTCCGGGTCTCCTCGGCCTCCTCCGTCTCAGTTCTGACCCATTCTCGACCTTCTCCACTCCTTCTTGGCCTCCTTGGCCCATCTTTGGTCTCTCCGGGTCTCCTCGACCTCCTACGTCTCAGCCGAGACCCGTTCCTGACCTTCCCTGTCCATCCTTGGCCTTCTCAGCCCATCTCTCGCCTCTCTGGGTCTCCTCAGCTTCCTCCAGACCAGCCCTGGCTCGTTCCTGACCTTCTTGGTCCATCTCCAGCCTCTCTGGGTCTCCTCAGCTTCACCCAGCCCAGCCTTGGCACATCCTCCTCCTCCTCAGCCCATCTCAACCTCCCTTGGCCCTTCCTCGCCCTCCCTTGGCCCATTCTTCATCCGCTTTGCTTCATCCTCCCCCTTCTTTTCCCCATCCTCGTCCTCCTTGGTTSATCTTCAGCCTCCATGGTTCATCCTCCTCCTCTTCAGCCCATCCTGGCCTTCCTCAACCCATCCTCCTCCTCAGACCACCCTCCTTCTTCCTCAGTCCGTGTCCGTCCTCCTCGGCCCACCCCAGCCTCCTTCAACCCAACCGCATCCTCCTCAGCCCATCCCAGCCTCCCTTCAACCCATCCTCATCCTCCCCTCAACCCATCTTCATCCTCCTCGGCCCTTCCTCATCCTCCTCAGCCCTTCCTCATCCTCCTCGGTCAATCCCAGCCTCCCTCAACCCATCCGGATCTTCTTCAGCTCTTCCTCATCCTCCTTGACCGTCCTCGTCCTCATCCTCCTCAGCCCCAATCCCCTGCCTCGCTTTCCCCTTGGCCCCACCCCCACCCCAGGGCGCAGGGGTCGGAGGCCAGAGGAGTAAAGGCAGCAACTTGTCCTCGCCCCCGGCGTGGTTTGTCCTGAGTGACCCCCGAGAGCGGGGACATCCGAGCCGTGGGGAGGTGGGAGGTGTCTGCCATGGGGACACCGTGGGGCCAAGGGACATCCCGGCCATGGGGCCACCCCAGAGGTGGGGACAAGGAACAGCCCAACCGTGGGGACACTTTCACTCTGGGGACCTCCCACCCATGGGATGAGAGACATCCTGGCCATGGGGATGAGGGACATCATGGCCATGGGGCCACCTCAGAGACAGGGACAAGGGACAGCCCAACCATGGGGACACCTCAGCTCTGGGGATCTCCCACGCCTGGGGACGAGGGGCAGCCATGGGGATGAGGGACATCCTGGCCATGGGGACGAGGGACATCCCGGCCATGGGGCCACCTCAGA
>NW_028185792.1:0-1334 GCF_003343005.1 Rhea americana | reverse complement strand
GCTTGCATCTCCACTGTGTGAGTATCTCTCCCTCCTGCCCCACCAAAGCTAAATGTCTGTGCGATCTCAGGTTGGAACAAGCCTACATTTAAAAAGGGAAAAGATGGCAAGCTGAAAACACCTGTGATGCCCGCTCCAGCCACTCCTGAGACATCCCCTGGCAGGAAGTGCTTCCCAACGGCTGTCTTCTGGCCACAGCCCTGCTCTGGCTGCTCCTACATGCCTGGGCTCCCGTGACTTGCTGTCTGGGAGCCACAGGCAGCCACCTTTTGCCTCCCATAGGTGCTTCCGCCTGGAGAGAGTCGGTGAGAGTCRCCCAGCTGAGCCGACTCTCCGCATGGCCCACGCGGGGTCCGCAGTACAACAGGATGGTGCTGGAGGGAACGCGAGTAAGTTCTGCCTTGTATCTTCCTGCGGAGTGCTTTGGGGTTAGGTCAGAGGGCTGCCCCAYGGTCAGAGSTCGAGGAGGTCTCTCTGGCAAGACTTTGCAAGTGAGAGCAGAGTTTTCTGCAGGCTCCCTGTGTGGCGGCTTGGCTTTATCTGGCAAATTYTGCTAGTAGCTTAAAGCAAAACAAGAAGGTGACAAGYGATAGCTGGCGAGTGCCACCTCACCCCAAGGTGACTAGCTCTTTCCGGGAAATTGTGGCCCAAGTTGCCTGCACGTGTCAGAGAACTGCTCAGGTTGCCCTTTTGTACCTGGGCTCTCGTCTCCACTCTTTTGTCTGTGGGTTACGAATTTCCTGCYTTCCTCCCTTCCATCCTTTCTTGTGCTSTCTTTGCCCAGGGACAATCTTCCATGTTCCTCGCCTTCTGGCGAGGGCCCTTGTCTTCCTCCCGCGACACCTGCTCCATGCCTGCGTCTCCACTGTKTGAGTACAGCAGGGCTCCCATGTGCGCCAGGAGGCAAACGGGAAGTCTGTGGGTCAGACCAGGCCMAGGGCAGGGCTGCGGGTGGTGCACCAGCCGGGAGACTCGGGTTCCCACAGGACACAGCTCGGGCAATGCTCATGCTGYGGCAGATTCACAAGAAGACACAAGAGCAAACCCCTCATGCCGTCTCACTCCCGCAAAGTGGCCAGTAGACACAGCTTCTGTCCCTTGGAAAGGAAGGAAGCGCAGCGTAGCTGCCTGCTTGGGRGTCAGAGCCAGGACTCTGGCAGGGGCCTGGGGAAGACTTTTCCCAGCTACGGGAAGATTCTGAGTGGGAGGAGATGGTGCAGGTCTGTGGGGCTTCTGGCAAGGGAGCCATACAAAGCTTGTGCTCCTCCGAGGTGTGTGGCAAAGCGTGCCTAGAGGTCTGTGTAACTTCCAGAATTGGTGCTCTTCAGCTCAGT
>NW_028185791.1:0-1350 GCF_003343005.1 Rhea americana | reverse complement strand
GGACTGACACTGGCACCGGGACCAGCACCAGGACCAACACTGGTACCAGTACTGGGACCAGCACCAGGACTGACACTGGCATCAGGACCGGCACTGGGACTGACATTGGCACCAGAATCAGGATCGACACTGGCACCAGCACTGGCACCGCAGGTTCCTGGCAGCCCAGGGCACACGGCCCAGCCTAGCTCAGCCTGAAACACCTCAACTCGGTTCGGCCTGGCCCGGCTCTGCTCAGCCTGGCCCAGTTCGGCTCAGCTTGGTTCAGCCCAGCCCAGCCCCACTCACTCAAATCACCTTGGCCTGGTTCAGCCTGGCTCAGCCCTGTTCGGCCTGAACTGTGTCAGCCCAGTTCTGCCCAGCCCGGCTCAATTCAGCCTGGCCAGTTTGACCCAGCTTGGTTCAGCCCAGCCCAGCCCCATTCAGCCTGAACCACCTTGGCCCAGTTTGACCCAGCTCAATTCAGCCCAGTTCGGCCCAGCTCAGCCTGATTCAGCCCGTCCAGCTTGGTTCAGCCTAGCCCAATTCAGCCCAGCCCCGTTCAGCCTGAACCACCTCAGCCTGGTTTGGGCCTGGCCCAGTTCAGCCCAGACTGGTTCAGCCCAGCCCAGCTCTGTTCAGCCTGAACAACCTCAGCCCAGTCCGGCCTGGCCTAGTTCAGCCCAGCCCAGTTCAGCCTGAGCCCCCTTGGCCTGGTTAAACCTGGCTTGGCTCCATTCAGCTCAGCTCAGTTCAGCCCAGCCCGGTTCAGCTCAGCCTGGCTCGGCTCAGCCTGGCCCAGCTCAGCCCGGTCCAGCTCAGTGCAGTTCACCACAGCCCAGCTCAGTTCAGCCTGAACTGCATCAGCCCGGTTCAGCCTGGCTTGGCTCAGTTCAGCCCACCCCGGTTCAGCCCTGTTCAGACTGACTCGACTTGGTTCAGCCTGGCCTGGTTTGGCCCAGTTTGGCTTGGTTGAGCCTGCCTCAGTTTGGCCTGGTTCAGTCCAATTCGGTTTGGTTCAGCCTCGCCCAGTCCAGCGTGGTTCAGTCTAACTCGGCTTGGTTCAGCCTGGCCCAGTTCAGCCTGGTTCAGCCCAACTTGGCCTGGCTCAGCCTTGCCCAGTTTGGCCTGGTTCAGCCCGACTTGGCTTGGTTCATCCAGGGCCAGTTCAGCCTGGTTCAGCCCCACTCAGCCTGGTTCAGCCTGGCCTGGTTCAGCCCAACTCGKCCTAGTTCAGCCTGGCCCAGTTTGGCCCGGTTCGGCCTGACTTGGCTCGGTTCAGCACGAGTTGGTGCTGCCGGGGGAAGCGTGGGGGGACGCGGGACCCTCCGCTGGCGGGAGCGGGAAGTCCCGGGCAAAAACTGTCTGAGA
>NW_028185790.1:0-1347 GCF_003343005.1 Rhea americana | reverse complement strand
GGGGGCACTGGCTGGGCAGGGACACTCGCACGAGGCTGTGCGATCCACCGTGCAAGGATGCTCGTGCAAAGCCATTTGCTCGTGCAAGGCCATGTGCTCGTGCAAGACTATGATTGTGCAAGGGTGCTCATGCAAGGCTGTGTGCTCATGCAGGGATGCTCATGCAAAGCCATGTGCTTGTGCAAGGCCATATGTTCGTGCGAGGCTGTGTGCTTGTGCAGGGATGCTTGTGCAAGGCCATACGCTCATGCGAGGCTGTGCGCTTGTGCAGGGATGCTTGTGCAAGGCCATATGCTTGTGCAAGGCCATGCGATCGTGCAAGGGTGCTCATGCAAGGCTGGGTGCTCACGCAAAGTCATGCTCGTGCAAGACTGCACGCCTGTGCAAGGATGCTGGTGCAGGGCCGGTGCTCGTGCCAGGACGCTTGCACTGGCCGCACACGCGCGCCGAGGGGCTCGGACGGGCGGCCCTGGCTCGGCGGGGGGGGGCTGGCCTGCGTGCACAGGGGGGGCTGTTCGGCCCCCGTGCAAGGCTGCCCCTCGTGCAAGGCTCACACCTGCCCCCCCCCAGGCTACCAGCCCTTCCTGAAGATCTACCAGTCCATGCAGCTCGTCTACACGTCGGGCGTCTAGTGAGTACGGCCCCGGGGCCCGGCCGGGGGGTGCCGGGGCCCCCCACCCTCACCGCCCCCCCCCGCACCCGCAGCAGCACCTCCGGCGCCGGCACCCAGAGCCTCTGCATCACCCTGGAGCCCGCCCTGCTGCTGAAGGGGGACGTGATGGTGAGCCGGGCGCCTCAGCGTGCTTCGCACATGGCTGCGCACGCGCGGGGGGGGGGGTCATGCGCCCACACGGCTGCGCGTGCACGGCGCTGTGCGTGCGTGCACGGAGCTGCACATGTGTGCATGGCACTGCGCGCGTGTGCACGGCGCGGTGCGTGCCTGCATGGTGCTGCACATGTGTGCACGGCGCTGTGCGTGCCTGCATGGCGCTGTGCGTGCGTGCATGGTGCTGCACATGTGTGCACGGTGCTGTGCGTGCACCCACATGCCTTGCACACGTTTCCCCCCCCCCCCAGGTGAAATGCTACCACAAGCAGAGCCGCGGCCCCGACCGCGACGTGGTTTTCCGGGTCCAGTTCCACACCTGCACCATCCACGGCTCCCAGCTCTGGTTCGGCAAGGACGAGCTCGACGAGGCCTGGCAAGGTCTGGGGGTGCGGGGGGATGCGAGGGGGGAGGGTGCTGGGGCGCGCGGAGGGGAGGGGGCGCCGGTGGCCCCCCCCAACCCCCCCCCAGCAGCTCCCCGTCGCCTGCAGACGAGCGCTTCCCCTTCGACGCCGCCGTGG
>NW_028185789.1:0-1409 GCF_003343005.1 Rhea americana | reverse complement strand
TTTTTTTTTCCTTTTTGGTGTTACTCTCCAGCAAAATTGCACGCAGGCTTATTTTCAACGATGTACTTGTTTGTCTTGGCAGCTTCATAAGAAGTTTGGACACGTCTTTCATCTCCAGAACTGTTGGACCAATCTGGTAGTGCTGAATGGCTATAAAACAGTGAAGGAAGCCCTAGTTCATAGATCGGAGGATTTTGCTGACAGGCCATACYTTCCARTGTATGAGYRCATRGGCTATGGAAGTAAATCTGAAGGCAAGTRMTTTGGAAATGGACATTCCATGCTAGTGCTAGCAAAGGGAGGGTCAGGTAGATGGCAGATTTTCCTAGCACAGTGCCTCCTTCTCAAGTCACTCTGGTCATTCTCCTTGTACACTCTGCTACTCTTCTGTGGCCACAAAATCAGATTAGATGAAAAAATTCTACCAGCTCTAGTTAGTGGCTGCGGAATGGCTTCACAGACTAGCATACCCCTCTTCTGTGGTGTGAGGACATGATCAGCCGTGCCACTTGCCTGCTGGCATTGAAGCTGGTAGATCCCACTGCCCAGTAGATAGTGCTTATGCTACCACACTAGGTACATTTCWCCAGCAGCASAAAARTTATCTTCCTCCAGGATAAAGAGAGTATTAGCTATCAACCTGTTCAGATCTCCTATCCTTTGCTTCTGTGCATGGGCACAATCTGCTACCCCAGTTCACACAAGCTGAGGACACAGCTCTGAATAGTTTAGGGGAATCATTTTACATTCCTTTCTTCTTTGCAACACTTGTCACTCTCAGAGAGTTCCCTCCCCATCTTCACTAACCATGTACGTGTATTAGAAGTAACTTGCGGTAACAAGTCCCTTGAACTGCTGAACAAACGAGCTGTACAAGATCAGACCCTTTCATCTATCCACACAAACTCACATTGGCTGTTCCCTAGWGGACTTTACGTGGCGTACACATCAGCGCTCCTAAYGTTTCCTGCTCATAATTCCAGGTATTGTTTTTGCAAGATATGGGCATATGTGGAAGGAGCTAAGGAAATTCACACTCTCTACCTTGAGGAACTTTGGGATGGGAAAGAAATCCTTGGAGGAGCGAGTGATTGAGGAAGCRGGATTTCTGTGCTCTGCAGTCAGTTCTGAAGAAGGTTTGTCACATCCAGAAGGGATGGGGGAACTGGTCTAAATAACCATTGAAAAAAAGCAGTACAGTGATGCAGAGAGAAAAGTAACAATACAGCCACTCTCATTCACACACAGTGTTCTCTTTCTAAATGAATGCAGTTTCATGTCTCTATACATAACAATTATTGTCCCTGCTCTGCCCTAAAGCCTGTGTTGCATAGTGAGGCTACTGTAACACCAATCAGTTTGAGATAGGAAGTAAACAGTCAAAGTAAGTAATACAAGTCCCAGTAGAG
>NW_028185788.1:0-1328 GCF_003343005.1 Rhea americana | reverse complement strand
AAAAAAAAAAAAAAAAAAAAAAAAAAAAAAAAAAAAAAAAGGCAGGGCTAAAAGAAGTTATTTTCAGCTCAAACAGGATAATTTAATTAGTTTTTCCTTTTAAGCATAGTATTTCCTGAATAAATACATAGTTAAAATGCTAGAAATTCTTGCTGTTATTTTTTTTCAGCAGAGCTGAAAAATATATGCTTTCTACCACTTACCATAATACCCCTTTCCTACAGTCTCTGGAAATATGTTTCACTTTTCATTTCTATTTGACATTTGTTAATAACTTCAAGTCAGCCCATTACCTGGCCACATCCAGGGGCAGTGCATAAAAAGGGTTTGTCATCACTCATATTCCACAGGTCGTTGTGTTACCTGTATTAAAATGAGAGCAGAATTTACAATAATTGCAACAAATTATTAATTCATTAACATCCAAAGGAGATGTTAATAATCCCTAAGCAACAATTCTGCCTTCTGGCTGCACTGAGAATTATCTAAATATCTGAGATTCAAGGACATACGGTTTCAGAGCTCTGTAAGGAAGATGCACAAAATCAAACAAAGACATACTAGATTTTGAACAAGAATCACATTTGGAAATATAAGTATTTGTATGTAAAATGATTAATTGCAAAAACTATCTGAAAATGTAGCAAGACAGCTTACTATTGAGACAAAAATAGTTAGCAGTAATTACCTAATCCCCACAAAAAAGAGCAAAGCAGCAAACAGAACTGAATAGTCAAGAATACACTCCAGACAGATGAGAGGAAGCCATTGATTTCTTAGTTTTTTGCATGATCCTTAAAGCTCATCTTTCAAATTAAGTTGGCAAATAGGCCTTTCTTTTATCTTGCACAAATGCAACTACAAAAATATGTACTTTATTAATTTTTTGATTATATGTAGCTACTATTTGACAGGCTAAACAATATTTAAGAAAGAAGTAATAAAAATTAACACTATTTTACTTTGTGTTCTATACTCATATATATACATACCTGCCAAATTTCACATGTAAGCTGGTTTCATAAGACAAACTATCATATCCTCCTTTTCATGGCAATGAACTGTAATTGAAAGAGACATTAATTATTATGCATAATAAACATGTAATAATATGTGAGTGTTCTTTTGTAATCTCCCTGCATAATTTATAATAATATATAATAATAATATACAATGGAACCACAACTCATCCATGAAACAATGCTTTCTCAAATATACAGTTAACCTCAACTCATCCACTGGTTAGTTGGTATTACCTTCTCCCCAGGGAGACATACTTCTACAATTAACTGTTTTGGAAAGATTCTTTCATTCTACTTATTCTTGTT
>NW_028185787.1:0-1360 GCF_003343005.1 Rhea americana | reverse complement strand
CTCCTGATCTGCCTCTTGAAAAGATCCCTTGGACATGTCCAGTGCCTGAGCTAGAGCTGTGAGCAGCCTTGACCCATGCARCACCTCTCAACAGAAGAAYAARTCTGACCCACTGTGGATCACTCCTCTCACCCAGAGCTTTGTCCCAAAGTAGCACAGTGAGCTCTTCAGGCAGGCTGCACAGTGCTAGCTCTTGCAGGCAGGAGATTCCCGGGCACACAGCACCCTGGGGCTCAAGGACACTGCTCTGGATCACAAGCCTGGGCAGACCTGTGTGCACACCCCCAGCTTCACAGCCCTGCAGCCATCCCTGGCAGAAGGGAGCTGCATTCCCTGTCCCTCTGACTGTGTGTAGCTGAATCCATGCTCTGAAGCATCTTAGATGACTTCTTATGCTCTGAAGGACCCATGAGGGTAATCCTTAAAAAGTCTGTCAGTCAAGATAGCCCCACTTGGGCTTGGTTCAGGAGACCCCTCCAGGAAACTCTGTAGCATTGCTCTGCTGCCACAGACCTACCGTGTCAGGGGCTGGGAAGATTTCTCCCACAAGGAGCTCCCCTCTGTCCTCCCACTCCACGCTGCCTTTCACTTCTCTCTGCCTCATCTCATCTCATAGCAGCAGCAGCAGGCAGTGCTTGGAGCCTTGCTGCTCCTAGCAGAGCAGCTGCTCCTGGACAGAGCTATCTCTGGGCAGTGCTGTCAGGTTGCCATGAGCTCCCTCCGTCCCAGGAGCCTGGCCCTGCTAAGGAGCAGGGGCCCAGCTGTAGGCATGAATTTCCCTGTCCCTTGGGCTTCCTCCTCCTGGGAAATATTCTCTGAAAGACACAAAATACTCACCAATAGTTCCTCTCTAAGCACTGAGAAAAAGCTGATTCTGGCATTGCAACTTGTCTCATCAGAGGATGGTAATCTGCAAGAGGTGGAAATGTCCCACTCTGGAAGCCCCTATTCCTGTCTCTTAACTAGGCAGGACTCTTTCTTTGATGGGGTGAGGAAGGGAGTTCATTTACCCATGGTTCAGGTGTTGATTCAGAAGAGTCAACTGAGGCATCTTATGGCAGTGTAGAAGCTCCCAGGCTGGAATGGGATTCGGCTCCCTCCCATGAACTCTACAACACACAAGAGGTGGGATTCTGCTTGCTCAAGCTGAAGTGTGCACATAAGTGTCTGTGTGCAAACTCCTTGCCTAAGCTGTAGTAATCAGTGGAGATGGAGAGTGGGAGTCAGTTGCCTGGTAACACCCGGTGACAGTTACAGAGACAAAGGTGGTCCAAGGCATGTGCCAGTGTCTGCTTGCTCTGATGGAGCAAGGTGGAGAACCACATCCTTCTAGAGCATGAGGTGGGGGCCAGGTGGGGAA
>NW_028185786.1:0-1408 GCF_003343005.1 Rhea americana | reverse complement strand
GACGGCCTTTGTTCCTTCCGGATGATGGGAAAGATCAATCCCTGCTCTCCTGAGGGAACATACTTTATTCTCTGCTAAGATAGGGTAAGTTAGCCTGATCCCTTGTGACCAAGCAACTATTTGGAAAGCTACAGAACAATTTAGCAGGTAGGACTCAAACATGTGACTTGAAGAAAAGTGCAGGAGACTCTGAAGTCACTTCTTTCGGCTTATAGCCACAAATGGCTGAGCAAGCAGAGCATAGGACCTTGTTGTTGTCTTGACTCCTGCTGCTTCTGGCAGTCTATGCACAGAAGCACACATCAACCCTGGTCTCTTACACTATACCCTCCCTGCTATATCAGAGTCTCTCCTTCCACTCAAACGCCAGTTTGAGCTATGGACTGTGCAGGGCAGAGGGTAGCTGTGTAGCAAGCAAAGCTGTCAGCCCCAACATCCTGCTCATTACAGAGGGGACCAGAGACAAAAGAGAGGCTGTCCTCTGGGCTGAAGCCAACTCCGAGAACAAAGATGCATGCTCCACTGCCAGYAGAGCCACTCCATTTGCAAGAACTGCTTGATTGGCTTGCAGGCCTACAGAAGGCTAAAACATTTTCTTCCCTTTCACTGTTTTTACCAGACTGTACAGCTGGCTGATACAGATGCCAGACTCACCTTCACGAGGATGTTCGGCATGGCATCTGGCTAGCAGATTGTCACCTTCGGCTTCTTTGCACTGGTTGACTTGATGACAAAGTTTTCCGGGAAGCTGTTGGGAAGBACACACCAAATCCCATCTCTATCCATTTCTAGAGGTCTCCCAAGAATGGAAGAAAAAAAAGTCACCATCAGGAAGAGATTGGAAAATATGCCAAAGAACTGTTCTCTGTCCACAATTCAGGCAGAGGCAGTGTCTGTTCTGCAAAGGAAGTCCTAGTCATACAACAGCAGTTGCATTAATGAGCCGTGGCAATGTCAGAAATCTGAATCTCCAGAACACCAGAGCTTCCACTGATTAATCCCACATCTGTCCCACTGCTCCTCTTCTCTGCCGGTCAATTCTGCCCTTACTCATCCGCTCACACTACATACAGGAGAACCTTTCTTCCTAAGTTCAGCACATACTCACCCAATCTGCTCAATCAACTCCCTGGCCTGTGTGATCATATTTGCTCCAGTGAAGCACACAATCCCAGCCATTTCTAGGGAGTACAAGCGAGCTCTGTGAATGGAGGAGGGACAGTCAAAAGAATGCAGTGCTACCTCTTAAGCACAGCTGTGGGGAAGGGCATCAGGTCATACAGAAAATAAAGTCTCAGGGCAAAAAAGACAATCAGAACAGCCCTCAGGAGATCATTTTCCTTTCCTTCCCTGTGATACTTCAGGAAACCGCACACCCTGAAGAATCACCTATAGACAAACCCTGCCA
>NW_028185785.1:0-1331 GCF_003343005.1 Rhea americana | reverse complement strand
GGCTTCACATCTGAAGAATGTTCTTTGTTCTTCTGTAGTCCCCCTCAGGCACCGTTTAAGACCTACATGCATGACTGTATTACCTGCAAGACTACAGCAGCATTTGCACATGCAAAAGCATCATTTCCATATGCAGCCGCAGCAGGAAAACAACAAATAGACTGAAGTGCATGATTTTTCATATATCTGCACCTGGCTGAAAAATACATTTTTAAAGCAAATGAGCAGAAAAAGAAACTATTGAGAATTTACCACACTAAAACATACTTAGTCATTCAGGATAATTCCTCTTAGTCCTCTAATGAAGTGAGATACAGGAGAACGGTCCCTGGGACAGCAACTTCCGGGCAGAAAAATCTGTTTGCTGATTCATTTAGTGGCTATTCAGATTAGTTAATCCTACTAATTGTGTTCTAAATTACCTATACTATTTCCATAGAGACTATGAAAGGAGTCATGAGGATAAACAAAAGCAAAAGACCTCCCCTGCCTGGCAAAACTTTGAAAGACATTTATTATTTTCTAGGCAGACTGTATACTCATCCCTTCTCAGTTTTGGTGACTCACAATTTTTAATTTAATACGTTGATAGCCCAGACAAGAACATGTAACTCCCAGCAGAGAYGCAGGAGGAGATCTCCTGAGAAAGAAGGTGCCTACAAACTTTGAAGGAGTGTCGGAGAATACAATGGTTAACACGCTTTACAGTGTAATGCAAATTCCTCATTCCAAGAATCTACAGTCACAAAAGAGCAGTTCGTGGCTACAGTAGAAGTCACTGTGTATTAAATATCCATCTGCTGAACAAATTAGGTGCCCCAGTTTTAAACCTGTGTGAAGTGTTGAACACCTACCAACGTTTCTTCCTTCCACCCAAGAGATCTTCTGGTCTCATTTCCGAAAACAACTGTAGGCAAATATTTCTTTAAAAAGAGCCTTTTCCAGTAATGCTCAGCGGACTACCTATCAGCAAGGTCTCTGAGGATGAAACCTAGGAGGTTAGCCTGCATACAGAAGGACTGCTAAGTTTGGTCTGGGTTTGTTTTTCAAACAAATAAAAACATGCACTTACTTTCTCCTATGAAACACTCAGTGCAAGTTCAGACAATCCTCCCCACGGACTCACTACTGCTTGTTGCAAAATAAAATTCACGGATTTGGAAAACCTGCAAATACAGTGACCTATACAGCACCCAATTTGGAAAAGGGCCAGCCAAAGGATCTCCACCATCCTGGCGGCCTTAGATCAGAACAGCAAAAACAGACTTTTGAGTATCTGGCTAAGGAGTCCACAGTTTAGGTCATGATCCTGGAGGATTACATCCAGAGAT
>NW_028185784.1:0-1412 GCF_003343005.1 Rhea americana | reverse complement strand
TCATATAGTAATATCCATTATTCAGGCAACAAAATTATTTGTCAAAATTCTGAAAAGTTCTAGAAAGCTCACAAAAACAAAGTTTAGTGAAAGCAAATAGTTCCTTTTCTAGTATAAAAAACTGTAAATAGGCAGAACAAATACCACATCACTGTAGATGGAAATAATTGAGGTTATGCCAGGTCTTCAAAAATCTGAGGAGCCGATATATATATATTTTTGGTAGTATCAGGCTGTTGTGGAAGAATGAGTTTGAAGTATTAATTAATATTAATTATTCTGATGTTAATAAATAAATAAATACAGTTGAATATTACAAAGCAAGAGTAGTCCTGTTGCTAGAGCAGCTGGTGATTAATTAATTGCTAGAAGAATGGATGGTAATCCTTATTTTACAGGTGACATGTTCCATGTTGCTTCTGTTCTCTGGACTGTCAGACCAACGTCTTTGTCATTCTTATCTGTTCAAGATTGTGAGATGTTTGGCACTTCTTAAACACAACCATAATAAAAATAAATAACAAATAAATGATCATCTCTTCTGATTTTAATCACTTACTTTCATCACAATTAATATATTCTGTCTCTTGAACTGAAACAAATATATTAAGGTAGAAAAACACTGGACACTCCCATCATAGCTGAATCAAAAGTCAGACAAGCCCTCTAAAAGGCTGAGGAAATACTAAAACATTAGGAATCAAATAGATATTACTGTTATTATTTTGGATCTTGATTGATCTCTATGCAAAAACCAGTGGTAAAGATATTGGATCCATCTTTAACAGCTGTCAACTTACTATATTGAAGGTAAGTTGATTCAATCAGAAATAACAGAGCTGAACCAACATCTCCCATTAGATCGGTGGAGTGAAGTTCTGTGGTAGAGCTACAAGTGTGAACAAGCAAGAGAATTTATGAACTGAATGAAGCAATTATCTCTATTGAGAATAGTGACATTAGGGAGCCAATGATTTCACATGCTTGATTTTATGTACCTTCCACTGCATTGCTTAGGGAAAAGTAATTTTGTTTCACACTGAAGACGATGAGGCAATTTTTTTCAGAACACCTACATCAAACTACATTTGTGATTATTGTACTTGCGGTTCCTTAAGCAATTACTTTAGCTTAGTCAGTCTGACCATCAAGATGACTAATAATACATAGACCTTCTGGTTTAAGCACTAATTACTCAATAACATGTTTTACAGACTGATTTTATTGAATGTATTAGGAGTACTTTGCTGGACTTTTCAAGTGCTGGCCTGTAACAAGTTCCCTTAAAGAAGCAATGTATTGGTCTTTAAATTCACCCACTTGCTTCACTTATTGGTAAAATTTCTTTTTTTTAGGTCTTAAGAAGTTATATTAAAGGTAAAAACTGCTTCAGCACAATTGAGGCATGCTTT
>NW_028185783.1:2040868-2096254 GCF_003343005.1 Rhea americana | reverse complement strand
TAGAGTTGAATTTGATGTTTCAACATAAATTCAGGCTTCTTACATGGATCAAGTTGTTCTTTTTTTTAATTTCATAATTAGAATTCTGAAAGCAAGAGACGTCACAGTTGCAATGTTGCCCACTGTAACAATATTTTATCATTCATCTCCTATTAATGCTAAAATACTCTGAATTATGTATGTACTTGACTGTGATATTAATGACAAACTTATTGTTGAAACATTTGCTCTCTCTTTTGATTTTTGTGCTGTATTTCACCTATTTATTATGACATGTGAAACTGGGATTAATTCTCTTTGGAAGATACAATAAGGCAAGATTATGTTCTTAGCTGGCCTAGAAAAATATATTTCGCTTTACTGGGCTTACTCTGTAGCTGTATGTCAAAGATCATGGTTTTTAATGTTACAGATAATCTCAGGCAACTAAGTTAAAAAAGAACAAAACAACAACAACAACAAAATCCAGGAGGCAAGAGACTATGATCAATTCATCAGCTACATAAAGCAATTGTGGCCACGTAGAACCTATGTTCATGTCCCCTAAAATCTTTTGGAAGCGTTTCCAGGACTTCCGTGAGTGAGTGAATGTGCTTGTACCACTTTAGACCTCTTTTTTTTAAAATAGCTCTGACAAAGAGCATCCCCCACTTGTGTTTTCCTCAGGCAACAGAAACACAAAAAATGTTTGTTGGAAATGTTTTCCCCTTTAAGTTCCCCAAGACTCTCTTTTATTGAACAAAGCTGAAAGGATAGAAGTTGATATTTAATCTTCACATGTGTTTGCTAGCCTTAGATAGACAGTAGTGTGCAACTGCTTGGTAGTGCGTCAGTGTTGACTTTTTTGACCTGGCTATTGTAATCAGTTATTTCCACGGCAGAGACCCACCGCATACTTCTTAATAACAGGCCTCCCTTGAAGAAGCAGTGATGGAGTGTTCTTAAGTGATCTAATCTCTGCATAAATCTGAAGTTTTGTAGATAAACATTTCAACTAAAAAGCATGTTAAGCTCCAACTCTGTTCTCTTTTCACGCAAATAGAGGATTCTCTGCTTCATGAGGTGTTTGTTCATAGTGTTCCTCATCAGTGTGGTCCTATGTCCAAAGTTATGCTGGAAAATTTAACTTGTTGTTTCATAACATTATATTCTCATCCATCTTTGTTCCTGCAGCTTGTTTCCAACAGCCATCAGTATGGAATTTGAAGGGTATCTTTGTCTCTTTGCTACCCTAGAACAAGACTTTAAAAACTGGATTTTCGTTTTCCCACTTAATATACTGGGAAGTTTGGTGAACAGTAGAATAGTTGCCCCAAGAATTCTGTGGGGTTGCTCACTAGAAATTTGATTCTAAATCCTGAAGCTCCTGAGCACTACTGAGCTGAATTCAGAGCAGGGATAAAAACTCTAGAGGAAAGGAAGTTTATTAGCAAGTTGTACTGTGGGAGTTGTGTGATTTCAGTGCATGCATAAATAGAAGGATATAGAAAGATGAAGCAGGATTGAGCGATGAGAAATCCTGAGCTTGAAAAGAATGTAATAATTGACTAGAGATGATACAGAAATAGGAGAGCAGAGGAAAGAGAAGGTTTATGAGTTCCTCTTCTGTTAATAATGGAAAAAGGAGGTCAGGGGAAAGAGGCAGATACAGAAGAACAGATGCACACAGAGATAAATGCGTTTGCCTGGGAGAGGCAAAGTAGTGTAAATACTTCAGGATGAGTAGGAAAAGGTTGTGAATAACTGAAATAATTTGGTCATTCAAAATTAGCCTACTTTCCTGTTCTGTGTGTGTGTGTGTGTGTGTGTGTGTGTGCACGAGCCCAAGCCAAAGTGTTCCACCTGGAAAAAGTGGGTACACTGATACACTGGAAAGAAGCCCATTGTCAGGTCCCATTCTGAAAAGAGAATAGACTCAGTTTTGCTAAAGAGGCATTTTACACGTTGTGTTATTTCCTTGTCTTCGTATTGCAAATACTATTAAGCATGCTTGTTTTTATTTTGTTTAGACCTTTTCCAGAAACAAAAGACCAGCCAAGAACTATGACCATTGTTTGAAATCTCCTTCAATTAGTATTGTATTATTATGACTGTATTATGAAACATTTTTAATCATACGTATTTTTCCTATGTTGTGATGCATGTGTAGTAATTTTATGTATAATGCAGTTTTTTTTAAAAAAAATATCATTTCCTCAAAATGTCAAACATAAACCAGTTGTTCTTAGCAGCAAGAAATCGTTTTGTGGCACTGGAGTGTTTGTTAAACTCAAGTTTACTGTGTCATGCAAAACTATACAAGCACATTTCCTGGTGCATACCAGGTGTTATGTAGCAAAAATACAGACACATTGGAATAGCAGATGATCTGCCTCAGATAAAATTTATTTTCCTTCAAAACTGCTGTTTAAAATACGGTTATTTCCTGGTAGCATTGGAAAGAATCTGCATATTTTTTGACATTTCTAGGAACAAGGAATGCAGGGAAACATACCTGAAGTAGCTCTGGTACTTCTGAAGTTAGCTGCTGTGGTCCAGTGCTTATGTTATTTAAAAACAAAACAAAAGAAAAAAAACAAAACTTTTTTTCTTTTGGAAATCTCATAAATATGGCTATACTAGGAGGGAAAAAAAAAAACACAAATCAGTTTTTTTCTCTACCATATTGACAGTTCTGCTTTATTTGTGTGGGTTCGGTATGCAGTCCAGAGATGACAAAAACAACTAGTCTAAGACAAGATTCAGGAACATCAAAGCAAAATAAGAATATGGAGACTTGAGCATATTTCTGGAGTATTCAGGATTGTGTGTTCAAATTACAAGTCCACATCTTGAATTATAGCAAGGTATTTCCTCAAAGTGAACTTAGTGCACTTAGTGCGTGTTTTCAGACTTGAAAGGTTCCAAAGTCCAGCTGGCATAAACCGTTTGTCTACCCTGAGGCAAAACTTTTAATTGAAATATTTCTATGCTTAGGAGAAGGATTTGGAAGACATCCCATGCTCAAGTAGAAAAAACTTTCTAGAAGGAAAATTTTACATATGAATATTAATGTATATCACTGCACAAAATACTACATGACAATTAAAATATTTTCACCTAGGATAATTTTTCTTTCAAAATACTAGTTCCTACTGATGAAGGTATGTTGCTGTCTATTTAAGTTGTTGGTACTGTGGTGTTCCCCCCCCCCCACACACACGCCTATGGTTTGTATGAGATTTTGATAACTAGCGGATAAAGACAGATACGGTACCCACTGCCAGCTTTCCTGGTGTAACATTGTCAATGATAGCAGAACTTTAAATATGTCATGGAAAAACTGTGAGCTTTGAAGTATTGCTCAGTCCTGCTATGGCCTATTTGAATGCCATGTAGTCTCCACGTGAAGGCAACAGACTGATATTTGTATAATTATTGACTGCAGTGTTAGGTTGAAATAAAGATGCTTTTTTGTTTGTTTGTTTTTAACCCATTTTCTTTAATAGGTAAGGAAAAATGCATATATGTTGGATATATGTGTACATGCATATATGAAAACAATTTTTTTTGTGTATATATATATTTATATATGAATATAATCTTTCAAAGCAAAAGTGAAGTAACAGTATAAAAAACTAAGGTAGATGTGCACTTTAGACATTTGAGTTTATTATCTGTAGTATGATGTCACCTTCTAACTTTCTGCTAAATGAGCAGAAGCTTTCTGCAAAGAAATTTGTCAGTATCCTAGTGAAGATTCTGTGTAGGAAAACTCATTACAAAAATCTGTACCTATACTATCAATTTTGATACTTAAGTTTTTTTTTTTTTTTTTTATATTAGTTCAGTTCAGTTTTTTTTCATGGTTATCTGGAATAAATTCTGGTGTGACTTTTATTTTAACACTCATATATATGTATGAGTGATGTGTATTCTCTTTTGAGTGATATTACTCTTAATAGTCTTGTTTTTAATATTCTTGGAGAGGCATTCTGTGATGTTATCAAGTAATATTTATAGATAAATAGTAAAATAGGTATGTTAGATTTAGTTAGTTGTGACTTAAGCCTTACAAGATGTTAATTGGAAAAGAAAAGACAGTTCATAGATCCAGATTTAATTTTGCCTTTAAAGTTATGCATATACTGGTTACACTAATGGCTTAGATTATTCCACTTGCTAGTTGTGAAAGTGCAAAAGATCAGATCACATAGATATTAATGGTTCTCTACTCTTGAGATGTTAAGTTTCTTAAATTAGATGCTTAGTACTAAATAAATTGTGAGGTGAAGTGTAACCAGAACTAGGAAGGCTTTGAAACTGTATTTTGACACTGCACTTTGAAAAAGTTTTGAATCATTTTGCTGTTTGAAAGCCATTTTAGTACTTATTTTTTTTTTAAGATGTTCAGCTTCTGGTAATGCTACTTAATAATTGTAAAGATAATCTTGTTGCAAGGGAAAACTTTGTGAAATAACTATTAAAATCATAACACAAATTTCCTATGTCTGCGAACCATATTTTGTTTCATTTTCAAGAATTAAGTTTTTGTGTTTTTTTGTACTAACTTTCTAAGTGAATAATTCACTACAGTTCTTTCCTGTTTTTAAGTTGGATCTGGTTACTCTCTCATTCTACATTCCTTATGAGAATTAAGAAGCTGTTTAAGCTTATTTTGAAGATAGTCATTTCAACAGCTTTTTAGAAAATACATCAAATAGATCTCAAAATGAGCAGGATTAGACATCATTAAGAGTTTGGTGGACTATTCAAATTTAATTTGAGCAATTTCATCTTAACTACTTTTTATCAGTGAAAAGCTTAGTTACACTAAGATTGGCTCGTAATACAAATAGACTTACAGTAAAGCAGGAGTTACAGAAGTCAAAATCTGAGTGACATGTGTTCCTCAAACTTCACAGAAAAACCTTTGTCCTCTCTCAAGGTTTACTTATTGTAAGTCAGCCTTTCCCATTTTTTTTTTTTTTTTATCTCAGCTGCTAACCATGCTTAATTCTGATACAGCTGAGTTTAAGAAATCTACCTTGCTTCTTACCATTTCCATTTAGAAGTATGTGATGGTTGTGCGCAGNCTGCTAACCATGCTTAATTCTGATACAGCTGAGTTTAAGAAATCTACCTTGCTTCTTACCATTTCCATTTAGAAGTATGTGATGGTTGTGCGCAGTTTAGGTAACACCTGGGTTTCTGTCAACAACTACTTTCAAGGGAGATTACAGACAACATAAGACAAGGTGGAGCAAACTCCACTAATTTTATTTTTTTTCACAGAACTTTTTTTTCCTTTTCCTCAAGTTCCACCAATTCTTAACTACAGTAGAGATTAAAGGGGGAGAGGGAAAACACAATACTTGATGCTACCTTTTAATTTCTATTTCCYTTAAAATTTTTTGAATTACATATGCTGTAGTATGTGATGGCTAGAACCGTGCATACTTCTTGAGACTTCTTTCTAAAAATTTTTTTATGAATTTAAAATGTATTTGGTAATGAAGAAAGTTACACCTAGTTGGACTAGTGATTTGGCTTTCTAGTCCTCATCTTTCAAAGAGCAATTGTTCTGCAGAATGGCTCCTTGAAGGCAGGGAAAGTAGAACTTTCCGAAATGCTACTACTAACTTTGCAGRAAGATCTGACAGTTGTGGGTTCTGGCTGGAGTAGGTAGACGTGCTTGGAATGCCCTTGAGGCCAAAATTATGATTCCCGACTCTAGCCTTCCCTGTTAAATTTAGGCAGCCGTTTAGTTTTGGCCTCTAATTAGAAGTATCTGAGATGGGCAAGTTGCTTAAAGAGTGTGTGGTGTTGCAGAGCCATTGCTTATGGTGAAAAGAAGGACTTGAGTAATTCAGGCTAGGAATAGTTGTTTGTTGTTAAGAGGCACATGCTTGATGCATTTGAAAACAGCATGCTGATTCTTACTGGTTGCAAGAAAGATGTTTATGTTCAATGGCATTAGATCTGTTTATCTCAGATCTGAACTTGGTGTTTCTCCTAACTGTTTGAATTAGAAAGTAAAATAATACATTAACATTAGAAATAACATTTTATTCTCTTCAGACTCCAGTTTCTCTGACTTCTAAGAGAGATTTAGATACTGTCCTTTAAGTGGAAAATCTCCTTTTAAGGAGACACAAGAAAATGAGAAAGCACCATTTCCCATGCATGTTGGCAAAGTAGTTCTCTTCAGTGTAACTGGATGGCATAAGATCTAGGTTTTTGTTTTTTTTTGTTTTTTTTTCCTCCTCTTTTTTCCCCCCTTTGTTGGGAAGAAGAATGCTAGTCTGGTTAGCCTTTTCTAAGAGAATGTGAAGCTGGGGAGCCCTTCAGTAAGGTTACAAGCACTGTATTTCCATCCTGTACAGTGTTATCTTGGAGTCTCAGAATTGGGTTTTTTTGTGGGGGCTAGTTTGCCCTTCTGAGAAGCAAATTCAGAGTTCTGTATGCTGAACTACCAGAACAGTCTTATCCGCTGTACAAGGAGCTCATATATTCCCAAGAATACTTTGAACTCAGGCTCAAAAATTGAGTTTGCACAGGAGACCACCCCATTAGTCAAACACTTCTCGAAAGAGAAGAGTTAAGGTTGTTTGTTATCCTCCTTCCCCCATTCTGAGGAAGTTTGAAATATCCTTATCTTCAAAGCTTAGAATAGATTTGAGCAAACTCTCTGAAGGGCTGTATTTCCATCTCTACTCTTCTTCAACACCTGCATTCCTCACATTGCTACAAATCACTTGGAACCACAGTTGAAAACTGCAGAGATTACAAGCCTGTGGAATTCATTTTTAGTAGTTTCTGATTATAAGAATTATTTTTAATCAATGGTTGTTTAAAATAACTATAAATATTGATCCAAGACAATCTGTCTGAAGTCAGGCTACAAATAGATTTTTTTTTTGTATATGTTTTTTAGCCTGCAGTCTGTAGCTAGAGCTTTTTTGGACCTTTTCATGTACTGGCAGCTGAATGTTAAAGCGAAGGAAGACAAAGGACATGTGGATCACATTTTATTTGTAAATTGTATTGCAATTTCKCATCAACATTTTCACACTATTTTTCATAGCAACTAATGTATTTTTATCATGGGCAACAGGAAATATTTAGTTAGTTATCTGCATCAAGCTGAAAAAAATAGGTGCTATGTCTACCCAGCCTGGGTAAAAATAGTATTAATCAAATATTTCTCTACTGCTGCTGATATTCCTTTACAACAGGGAAGAGGAGTGCCTTGAACTTCCTAGAATGATATCCCATATAAAACTTGGCGTTGGTCAGGTGTCTGCTTTGGCATGTGAGTTAGATTTAGATGTAAATTACYTTCTTTCATGCCTAAGAGGGAGAAGGCTGGAGGAAATGGTGGCACAGCCTTTCATTTTTTGGCCTGGTAGTCTAATATTCAGAGTATTCATCTAAAAATGAGAGAGGTGATYCTGGGGCCTCTTAAGCTGCTTTGGCATCCCAGAAGATATCAGGCTATACATAAATAGGAATAGGAGTACTCCCATCCTTCCTGTTGAGAGTATGMTACAAACAATAAGGAGTGCAACACTGAGATGCCTGGGGGGATAGTAGAGAAGGAGCTCTACTGTGGGCAAGTAGAGAAGGTGGCCTTGAGGCAGGGTAGAGAAAACTTCCTTAGAGGGAATGTGTAGGCAGGCATCTTTTATTAAAGGCTTATCAGGCTTGTGTTTAAAGTTTGTGTTTTGTGTTAGAGTTTAGACTGCAAGATACTACTCACAAAGTGGACTCTTGGAGAGTGTCTGATGGTGTCAGGCAGACAAGCTGTAGCCTACATCAGAATACCAAGTGCAAATTTTCCATTTGTTACTGCTAGAGACTTAATGTTTTGTCATGTTTTAAATATTCAAATTACTTCACTGTATTATTTTAAAAAATCATAATATGCAGATTGGGCAAATCAGAGATTTAGGGTAATTCCTGACTGGAGTGACTATTTGCCTTGGAAGAACTGCAACTTGACTGGGTAGCTACRTTTTTATCTGTGATACAGTTTTGAAGAATGTATTTACCTACCTGATGTTCATCCTTCTGCTTTTTGCAACATTGCTATACCTCATCCTTATTCAATATAATTTGCTGCTCTTTCACTGTAATTTGAATGAAAGCAATTGTGAATGATATTTTTACATTAGTCTGTGTTATGTTAGTCTGTCATTTAGAAAAAGCGAGATGGTAGCACTTCAGTTTTTGATGATGTAAATGTGTAGTCTTGGAASAGATTGAAAAAAAACCTGAAAATATAGACATAATTTCATTTTATGTAAAACATGATTATATGTTTGTTCAGAGGTATGTCTGGACCAGTGTCCCCCTCTGGCCAGGGTTCAAAAGTAAGTGTCTTAGAAAATACATAAGAAAATAAGCAGATGATGCTGTCCCTGAATTCTCCCTTGGGCTCCAGTCATCTGGAACTTGGAGGCTTCAGGGGTAASGGGCAGTTTCTGTGCATGGTAGATTTCTATTCTGTTAATCTGTTCAAGTTTCCTTTCAATCCATGTAACTTTGAATTTTCACAACACTKTTCAAAACATTTAAAAATTAGCTACATCTTTTTGTAAAGAGCTACCCTCCTGTGTTTGTTTTGAGCCTGCTACCTGCTAGTTTCATTTGAAGTTTCTCAGCTGTTGAACTCGCTATGTGCCTTTCTCTGTGAGCCCTGCCTATGAAACGATCCCTCTGCCGTGCCTTTCCTGGGCTGAAGAGCCATAGATTACTTTGTTGCTCCTGAAGAGAAGCTATTGCATAGCTTTGTTGTACTTGTTGMTTTTTTTATTTATTTTTTTACAACTTTTTTGTTTTTTTTCTACAGATGTGCTTTTCAAATTTTTTTGATGTGCAGATACAACAAGTCAATATATACTCTCACTAACCTCACAATCCTTCCCARCCAGCCACTAACAAGATTTTAAAAGGTTTGGTTTGTGAAATAGCAAATGCGAAGAGTGAATATAGGAGTAAAGGTTTTTGAAACCTTCCTGCTTACACTGGCAAAATGACTACTGAAGTACTGTAGTGAAAGTAATTTTTTTCAGAATGAAATTCTTGCGTTTGAAATACATGTTTAAAAAATGGAATTTGACCTGCTTGTATCAGAATCATTTTGTGGATGTCTTGGCTGCTCTGTTTCTTGACTCATTCATAGTACAAAATGGATGGAAATGCTGATTCCAGCGATGATGATCCCAGCATAGTTTTGAGGGGAGCATGTTCAAAATTATAATCATTAACCTTSTTTGGCCGTGCTGCTGAAGGAGAGCTTGAGTAGAACTGTATTTCGTAGTGCTGGTGAATTAGAGTTTTAAGTCACTTTTCTCAGCCTTTTTACTAATACAGTATGAATGTACTGACTGTCTATGGAACTGCAGATGCCTTCCTGCTATAAGCCTTTGGAGTTTACTYGCTTTTTCTATGACCAATTTGATTTCAAGGAAGCAGAAACGTAACAAAAGCTTATTGAACAGAATTATACTCTTTGTGTTTAATGGAGCGTACCTGACTATAGCTGCCTCCCTAAGCCAGTTTGTTTTGTCTACCTTTTGGAGTACTACCCCACAAAGAAATCTTACACTTTGCTGTTCCCTGTTACTCATTTTGTTTAACTTCAGCTATAAATTACTTTTGGCTCAATTACAAAGCTTTCAGAAGATAATCAGAAGAAAACAAGAGACAGGAAGAAATAATACTGATTTGTTTTTATTCTATAAATCAGCTTTATTGCCAGCTAGCTGGGCACAGTGTAGGAAAAGAGAGGATTATAAAGAGTGATGCTATTTCTGGTTGGCAGTGCACAGGGGTTAATTTAGTATAACCAGTCCAGAGGACTTTCCCAACCACTACCACTGCCAAGTCCTCTGAATTAGCAGAGAGACCTTTTGTTACTTCAGATTTTTATTGCTGTTTTCATTTTTCTTCAGTCCTGTTTTATATTTGCATATTTTCAGTGCCTTTCATATGTTGCTCTATTACTTATTTACCGATTATTCCTAACAATGTCTAGAGAACCATAGTTTGTGACACAATACAAATTTACARTTTATCTTTCTAATCCAAAGATCTATTCTTGTAGAAACTAGCTTGTGATAATAGTGCTGTAAAGGTAGTTAACAGTGCATGTTTGTGGTGTTAGGCATTAAATTACATCTGACATAAATGATTGGAGGAAATAAGAAAATGGAATGAGACAGTGAAAGATCAATAAACTGATTGAGTCACCAAGTTTCATGAGTGTTTCACATGCAATCTTCTGGATTTGTCCAGGCACTTTGGTCACTGCTAGAGACTATATAAAAATAGTAAGTTAATATATGCCTATAATGATACCTCCACTTGCTCAATCAAAACTTGATCACTGAAAGAAGGATGACAGCTTTCTCAAATGTAAGTTGTTTTTGTTTGATTGTTGGGTTTTTTTTTTCCAATTTGAGTTTGAGAAGTTGTTCACTTAATGAGATACCAGAGAGAAATATGGTTCCTTTTATCTCCTTTCATGTACTTCCAGATGGAACCAACTGGTCTGTTTTTGTACACAGGCCCAATTAAATACAGAAGCCATGTAAAGAATGAGTGGAGAAATATGGCAACTTAAAAATAAAGAAAAAGCATAATCAGATCACGTTGTTGAAATTTTTCAATTCAGTTTAATGTATTTGTTGTTTTGGGAGGAATTTGGAGTGGGGAATCTTTCCAGTGTCTACAAACCTTAAGGGAAGATGTCAAGAGGGTGGGGCCAGGCTCCTCTCAGTGGTGGCCAGTGACAGGACAAGAGGCAATGGGCACAAACAMACACAGGAATTTCCACCTGAACATGAGGAAAAACYTCTTTCCAAAGCACTGGAACAAGTTGCCCAGGGAGGTTGTGGAGTCTCCTTCTCTGGAAATATTCGAAACCCACCTGGACATGATCCTGTCTAACATGCTCTAGGTGCCCCTGCTTGAGCAGGGGGATAGGGCTAGATGATCTCCAGAGGTCCCTTCCAACCCTAACCATTCTGTGGCAGAAGAGAATAAGTTGTGTATTTGTCAGCTTCCTGTGACGCCTTACTTAGTACCCCTATATACAACCAGCTGGGGAAGCGTCTTAGCATTTTAGATTGGAGTCCTTTGCGCTGTAGAGGTGACAAATGCTCGAATGCTGTTTAATGAGAAAATTTCTATGGCATGTCCGTTTGTGCWTTCCATATGATGTGGAGCTGCTCCCCTTTGTCCTAGCTGCGAATGACTGATAAATGTGTTTTCAGAGAAAGAGTTGTATTATTGCAGGATGTCTTTTTGGCGCAGTTTCAGAATGACTTCATAAACCCAATTAGTGTCAGTCGGCAGAATTGGTCACGATTCTGAATCAAAAGATGTTTTTATTAAAAATTCTGTAAGATATGATCATGTGTCTTCTGTTTACTTTTACACTGAACGTATGTAGCAAAAACTGTTTGAAATTCCAGATATGTATTCTTGAGTTTACAAAGGAGGAACTCCATAGGTTATGGTTTGTTAATCTTCTCTTTCCTCACTGTGTGTGCATTTTTTTTAACCTAGTTCCTAGTGCTAATTTCAAAGCTGTTGCATTTCATTAGTATTTTTTTTAGCAATTTCTTTATTGCWTAGCAGAACTTTGCAGAATGGCATGCATGACTTCAACACGTGTTGCTGCATGAGATATTGTTAAATGGGAATGACTCTTGTCCTTGCAATTTTCAAAGTCATCTTCCTGTGACAAATCTCCTAACTTTCTCAATACTTGGTCCTATTGTAAATTCTGTTTATTCTGATTTACGGACTCCAGAAGTTTAACAGAACGGTAAATACAGGAATGTTAATAAAGGAAATACTGTTCCATTATCATTCATAAATTATAAGCGACACCTACTTTTYGTACTGTAGGGAAAGGTATACTTCCTAGTTCCTTCATACACAGGATTATGTGGTTTCCCCATTATATGAGTGTCAATCCTTTCCCTTTCAGAAAGTTAGAGGACAAAGGGAGTCAGGAAGAAATTCAGCCCACATCTTGACCAGAAGAGAGGAAAACATCAGTGAACATTTTTTGARCCCTTACATTACAGATTAGCAGTTAGCTCCTCTCTCTTTGTAAAGGAGGAGGTAATGTTGACCTAGGCAGAATTCAAAGGACATCCCTTTAACATTTAGGCATTTTTGCAAGCACATCAAACAACAAGAGCTCAAACAACAAGAGCTCCTGTCACGGATCTTTTTTTTTTTTTTTTAATAACATGTCTGACTCGTGAATAATAGTGGTATTTTTGTTGGTGGTTTTCTGCAACATAGCATTAAAAGAAAAATGATTTAAATTTAAGGATGACTAAAGATAAAATTTTATTCCTTAGAAAWTGGAGACTAAAGAACATTATTTCTCAGTCTATGTAGATACTAGAAGAACCAGTTACTTAAATGATTAATTTTTTTTGTTTTCATTTTTCTTGAGGGACTGTGTTGTTATCTCTTAATTTATAAAACAAAAAACACTGTATTCCTGTCCTTCATTTGCTGTATTTTAACCAGTTATTAATCTTTGAGGGAATCATTTCTGTCATAGGGCACTTAGATAAACAACATCTAAAAAAAAATACTCAAAAACTGATGTTTCTACATAGATCCTATTAAAACAGAGAATTATATTAAGAACATTTTACTCACTTATGTGCTTGTTTTTCATGTAGACACGAATTTATTTGTGTGTAATTTCATAGACCTTTGTGGTGCTAAGTGCAATCTTAAATATTAAGCACATGAGTAAATGTTTTCAAAATTGTGGTTGTAAATAATAAGTTGTTTTGTAGACAGAAATGCCTTATTGATGTGTKTTTTGTTTGTTTTTGAGCGATTTTTGTAAATTTACACTTCACATAAATAACTGCTAATGCCTCCTTAGCATACCAAGGTATTGCAACAGTTTTCTTATTTCAGAATGATCAAAACTGAGTTTTCTGAAACTGAGTTTCAGAATGATCAGAACAATCTTCAAAGAACTAAAACCTGCACAGCCTTTTATGCATGCTGACTTTTGAGAAATAAAAGACCTGGAAATGACGATCTCCTGCTAGCTGCCATCCTTCCCTCGACTGTTGTATACCTTGCTATTAATTTCCTTCCATATCTTTCAAAAGTACTTCAAACACTTGTTGGGTGTTTCATGTGAAAGAAGCATTTCCATCAGTGTTCAGTATTTTTGGCCTTACTGTTCTTTGTCTGTGTTTTGGTCTCTTTTTAATCATAATTATCTCATACTGGAGATGTGACCTTACTGATTAACTCTTAAAGGTTCTGACTGCCATTGAAAGAARTCTGCCTCATGTACAACTGATCTCTTTGGAAATGGCAGTTCTGTTCAGATGCAGCCTCCTGGAACCACATGGTAGATTTTTTTCATGTTGTCCAGCTAGGTTAATAATTCTGAGCTTGACTGTTGTCACAGCGTGTTGTTAACACAACAGTCTGTCTTAAAAATGCCTACAAGAGATCTGAGCAAAGTAGAACTAGCAATGTGTAAATACGATTATAAGACTTGGTAGCAATGAGAGAGTAATAGCTAGCATCTRTCTTAAAAAACAGACTAAACTTAACTCAAGTTGGAGGGGAAAGTGGAGGAGGAGGAGAACTCTTTTGCAACTAGAATGAACCTTTCTTTTAGTTGTCCTCTCCTTGTACAATGGACCCATTAAGAACTAATTGCTAATTCCTGGCTTTTGTAAACGAGGAGCATTSAAATTCTTATTTATGTAACAGTTCTCAAAGATAATCTCTCATGTGGTATCAGTCATCAGTATGGAGTAGTAGTAGCCAGTTCTGTTGGTAGCTGAGGATAGTTCTAACCGTTCTTCTCTAAGCAATTGACCACCCAAAAAAACAGCYTAAAATCAAGCACTGCAGGTTTCACACTGGCATTCATTCTGCCAGTCCAGTTCCGGCTGCATCCAAGTGGATTGTATTATTATTCCCTTTTTGTGCTGAGAAAAAAGAGAAAAGAAAGGGTAGGAAGCACCTCCTTTACATAGGATATTAGTTTCCTTCTGGTTATGTTCTGATGTGTCAAAGACTGAGATCTGTGCTGCTAATACAAATTCCTGTGCTTAAATGCCAGAATTAAATTATGTTTGACATTTGTGGGCCTCTCTAGGCAGTATTTCTGATAACCTTTGGAGAATCTTTTTTTTTTTTTTTTTTTTTTTTTTTTTTTATTTTTTTAGAGAGAATTTCATGTCTCACTTGTAAGCGTAATTTTAGGAGAAAACAAAAGAACAAGTAGATCAAGATGTTTTTGTACAAAACTAAAACTTTGGTTGGTATTAACCTGAATGATTCAAGAACTTGAATTTGTTGGAGTTGCCAAGGCTAGGTTGAGATGCATAAAATCTGCAAGATCTCATTTTGAATTGTATGTCTACTTCGTTTTAATATAGATGCAAAATAGATTTCAACTGTTCTCCACCTGACTGCATATTAATTTCATTTGAAAATCAGAGACTCGATAAAGGGAAACAATTTGCTTTGTGTCACCCCTGAGCACATAACCTTTTTGTAGTGGAAATACTTTGATCTGAAGCAGAATTTCAAATGGAAAATAACAATTTTATAATGCTATTGAGCAGACTGGTAGGACCAGGAGTATGAGAAGTTCTCAATAATGCCATCTGGTGTTCCTGAAGTCTGTTTAGCAAATAGTTGGCAGTTGACTTCATCAGGTCATTATGTCATTCTCAGATCAGTACAGTAGAATAAAATTGGACTTCCTCCAAAATTCTGTCTTTCAGTTTGGAAACAGTATTTCTAACTGTTGCATGTTGTCCAGAAGTAGTAAAACTAGATTAAAAAAAAAATAGTCTTCAGATGTGCTTACCACTCTGATGCACACTTGGGCAAATATTCAAAGATGAGTCTGCCAGCCCACCCTTGACCTTGGTGACATACACAATAAATTTTGGTCTATAAGTTGAATACCATCTGAAAATACTGTATTAGAAAAAGGTAAAAATCTGTTAAAGCTTTAGTCATTTTTACTCAAACATGATCATAAGAAGAGGTGGTGGTATTTCCCCTTTCTTTTGCCTAACGGATTCAAATGGGATTTAGGAAACAT
Source organism: Rhea americana (assembly GCF_003343005.1). Lineage (NCBI taxonomy): Eukaryota > Metazoa > Chordata > Aves > Rheiformes > Rheidae > Rhea > Rhea americana. Next base: position 2,081,139 of record NW_028185783.1, on the reverse strand, counting down.
TATTTGGTTGCTAGCCTGAGGAATTCTTCCCAGGATTTTGCCATCTCTGGGAGGAAGGTAGTGCTTCAGATCTAATGCTGATGGAGTGCCTGTTGCATAGTTTGGGTTCATAGTGCCCCCGAAGTGGGAGCACGAGTTCAGCTCAGCGATTCTCTTCAGTTGGCTCTTCTTGAGGCAGGGCCCTTCTTGGGCCACTCTTCAAAGCAACCTGATTTTCTTCATGGGCTTATGTTTAGCTTGAGCAGTCTGCTAGCACTAGGTACCTATTATATAGGCATTGAAATACTTAAACCATGTGAATGAAGTAGGTAACATGAGATTTTTGTTTGTAGGTTTGTATCACTCTATTCTTTTCATCTTAGCCAGCTTCTGATGCGTCTGGACCCCTTACAGGCTTGGCTCTGCTCAGTGGGGAGCCGATCTGCCCAGCTCCCTTTGGAGGCCGAGCAAGTGGGGGGATTAAAGCGTGACCTGGCCAATACTAGATCCGTAGCAGAATGATTTAGAGCGAGAGTTTGTTAATCTTCAATTATACAAAAGAATTTTCTTTCTTCCCTGCTTCAGATTTGGAATACTTTTGAACTTGTGCTTTTTTGATCTGAAAGCTTAAAAAGAAATGATTTCTTTAGTATGCTTGCTCTTGGAAGCCTCAGCTGCTGTGGAGTGAATGCCAGCCTGCCTGCTGATGGGCACATCTGTTACATTTTATCTGTTTTGTAATCCAAATCTTTCTGAGAAGATTTCTGTCCATATACAGTCAATCCAGTTGCGCCATTAGACTCCGAGTACAGATGGCAAGTGTGCTCGTAATAACTTTGAAACTTAGGTTCTGTGAGACAGTAGTTGAGACTCTTACCATTTGTGAACAAACACAGGGTGTTTTTTTGTTTTTTTTCTTTGTTTTTGTTAGACTTACGTTGCGATTACAGCAGATATAGTCTGAAAAAATAGTTTTACACTGAAGATGTTTTTTTCTTTGAAAATCCTGCTAATTCAGCTTCTCTGTTATTCCTGATGAGCACATCCCGCTAGTCTTAATCATGATGAATAATGTGTTATTCTGAGAGTAGTCCCCGGGGAGATGGCAGAAGCTGTCTCTTTCTGCATCATTTAGATTTTTGGTGAGGTTCTAAGTTGCAAGAGTGATTACAGAAATCAAAGACCTCACAAATAGTAGTGAGAACAAATACTGGTGTAGTATTTAGACTGGAAAAGCACTCAGATATTTTATACAGACTTTTTTAAAAGTGTATTTACATAATAGAGCTGTCAAACAGTTAGGAATATTTACATATATCCTGACAGTAAAAAGGAGGGACGGGCAGGATGTTAGGTTGAATAGGAAAAGTACCATATGCAAGTATTTAATAATTAATCCTCAAAGTTTGAGTGTAGGAGGTTAGGGGGGTTGTTTGTTTGCTTACTGAAAACTGTGGGGTTTTGTTTTTCTGTTTTTTTGAAAGAAAGCAAGTGATCTCATGCATCATGCAGCCAGAAGAGAGATGACATTTTATGTATGAGGTATCTACTTGGAGTAATTTGTTTGTCACTACCAACACATATTAGTTAACACTTTAAGAGCCACTATGATTTGGAGTAAGTATCATTTGTTAAGTTTTGTTTAGTTACAGCAGTAGTACTTACATGTGATTTAGTAAAAAAAAAAAAAAAAAAAAAAAAAAAAAGTTTCAGCACAAAAATGACTGATTGTATGCCTTTTATAGAGGGAAGAAAAGTTAAAATAGTTAATTATGATATAGGCATTTCATAGCTTGTGCAGCTGTACTGAGAGAATGAAGACAGCTGCAAGTATAAGCTGTAAAAATTATTTGTTTAGCTTGTCTGTTCCCTAACTCCATACACATGGTAGCCTGTCCTGCAGAGAAACACCTGGTATCAAAATGTTCCATCGTTGTATCTCTGCAGAAAAACGCTCACAGCACCTTCTCATTTGCTGCAGAAGTACCCACATAGAATTAAATGAATAAAGAAATGCCATAAACAACCTCAGTAAGAACRTGTATATGTACATATGTGTAATAATCATCCTTTCTTATACTGTAAGACAGCTTCGCTAATACATATGTAATTCTTGGAATTAGTTTTGTTTCTCTGTTTTTAGRATTATCAGGAATAATGGTAGTTACATACAAAGAGGAAAGAAGGTGCACTTCTAGGAAAAATGTCTAAAACCGTTTGGAACAAATTGAATAAGCTTTGGAGTATTACTGTTTAATGAGCAATAATTTGGAAGTTGTTTATGATAGACAAGGGCTTTTTGATTTATATTTTCCTGTTGACTAGATTTTTATCTATTTCTAGAGGATGAAAGTAGCTTATATGAATGGTATTAGACATCAACAAAGAAGTGTGAATATTAATATCTACTGAAAGAATGAAATGTATCTCTTCGGTTTTCCTGAAAATATGATTAGATTGCAGAAGGTTCAGCAGCCTCTCCTTTTGTTTGCATAAATTGGTGAAAGAAAGAAAAGGCATTTAACTACTCTTCAGCAGATCTGTGAGTTTTTTCCAAGCTTTCTACTGGAATCTTTTTATTCATCAATGTCAGTGAAAACAACAAATATAATGAGACTTTCAACCTATATTTTAAGGCAATCTTCTTGCATATCAGAAATTGCTCAACTTGTAAAAGTGACTAATTACATTATTAAAAAGTTTGTATTTATTCTTTTATTAATTCACTGGAGGAGGAAGAAAAATTGATTAGAGCAAATCTTTTCAAAATTTTCCTTCTAGAAAGCAAGCCGAGGTGTTTTCTTCAGAGTTTGTTGTGTTTCTCCTAATTTGATTTCAGCCCTTTTTAATATTGAAAGGAGAGGGAAATGATGAACATAATAGAATAAGAAAACAACATTTCTGATTCTTAGGTTTAAACTCTTGCATTTGGAAGTGGAACTGGAAGGTACTGGTAATGGGATATGAAGGAGTATAATTTTGGGGYGGGACACAAGCTTTTAATTAGTGTTGTGTAATGAAAAATTTTACCACTTCTTAGCACTCCTATTAGTGGTAGACAGCTGTTGAAATACTGAGTTGTTATGCTACAGTAAAATTATAGTCTGACAAAGAGGAAAATAATTAAAACAAATTRCATCCTATTGCAGAGAGGCCCAAGGAAATGAGAGACTATATTAGGTGGTTACTGTCCTGGGTGTTTCCTTGCTTGGTGGCACTGTAGTATCGACTGCTTTTTATCATTTATGACACAAATTACTCTTCTTATTCGATTGGAAGTGTTTCCGCTTTCTTACTTCCCACTTAATCAAGAGACAGAATCTTAAAAAGAAGTTTGAAAGRGAGATATCTGATCTTACTAGTGCTTATGTTAATAAGCTATTGTGGTGTTCCTTTTACAGAAATACTGTTGGTATTGCCTTCTTGCAACTTTAGACCAAATCTGAATACCCCCCATTTCTCTGTTGCCTCSTACTGAGCAGCTGACTGACTGACTGGTCCACTCATTCATGCTCACACCTCTATTATTTGACTATGTCAGGCTGCACTCAGCTGCTTGCTTATTCTAACCTTCTACATCCCTCACCCCCCCCAAATAGAAAATGAAGGAACAGAGTTGAGCAGCTATCTATCATAATGTTATGGAGAGTCAGAATCCCTCTCATAAGCTACAGGCAGGTAATCATTTCTAAGATTTGGAATTTAGATAAAGGTGGTTGCTTTTCCCTGGACACAGTATGCTCCCACTGAGCATCCAAAATCACTGCCATATTTCAAGTTACTGTCTAAAGAGCAGAGATCTTCAGAAATATAATCATTTAGCATTATATATAGCTTTTATATATAAAAATGCTTATATATATATAGGTTTATATATATATTTATATATATAATATTTTATCTATGCGTGCTACRACTTACGTGTATACCTAAAAGATTACATGCTAATTTGGCCAAAGCTATTTGCTGGATTCTGCATTTTGGCAGAGTGGCAGAAGCATGTTTGCTGGTTGTTTTCCCCTTCCATTCTCTACAAAGACACCAGCCTCATGAACAAGACTGATAGGATGATTAATGATAAAAATTCGGCAATTTTGTAGGCAGCTGGAAAGAGGACTCCATAGTGCCTTTCGAGATGGAAATTAACTGCTTAATCAAAAGTGGATATTGTTTCTTTCTTTCATAATCCTTAACAGCAATGGGAACAGGACAGAATAAAAATATTTACTATTTTGTGTGAAATTTTGAAAATAAATAATTTCGTAATTTGTTGGCAGTTTGCCTTTTAGATCAGCGTGGGACAAATTTTTTTATTTAGCATGTACAAACAATATTTGGCACTTCGTATGAAACAAATTTGCTGTTAGCATGATACTTAAAAACAGTTTTTCTATAACTGCGTTTAAAATGGTGGTGTTTTGTGCACATATTAGTGCCTGATTTTTGTTTGTTTTGTTTTTGCTTTTTTTATACTACAGGGAATCAGTATTTCCACTTAGCTTGTCTAAAAAGTGTATTGTGACTTGAAATCATATGATTCTCTGAGGTTATGGAATAGGAGTAAAATTACAGCTTTCATTTTCATCACTGAATTAGGCCTTCAGATTTAGGATAAGAGAGTTGGAAGAGAACAGATAAGCAATTCTTATGTAGTACTATTATGTGTGGATAAAAATGGAAAAGTAAAATGCATTGAAATATGAAAGCACACTTGTGGAGGAGGGGGAGAACTGAAGAAACTGATACACAAAATAGTATATTTTATCATTAAATCAATAACTTGATAACAAACTGGTATATACATTTTTAGGTGATGAAATGAGTTTGTCTGGAGTTTTTCTGACTTTTGTTAATGAGGTGTAGCAGCTGACTTCTTTTTTCTTTTTTTTCCTTTTCTCTCCTCCCCTCTTCAGTGAACTGATCTCATGAACGTTGAAAGTATAAGCATTTTCTGTGTATGAATAAAAGCACCTGAGGTGAGGCTTTGATACAAGCACATTTGCAGCTGTTTTACATGACATCTGGATTGCATCCACATTACCAGCTGTAATGTAAATGGAATAAAAGAGGGCAAGAGCAGATGAGAAGGATTCCAGTAGATTGTATCATCAAATGACTGTGGCTAGTTTAAGCATTCAGGTATTAATAGTGAAACAGGGCTCTGAATTAAGAACAACAAAAAAACAAAAACGACCCTCCCTCCCCCAACACCAAAAAACTTAAACAGAACTTATTTCTAGAGACAAGTAAGAGCAAATGAATTTCCGGTGGTCTGATGATAAGGTAACAGTGAATTCTAGACTTTAATGGTGAACTGTGTAGTGCATTTCTTAATAGAGATGCTCAGTGGGTTTTCTTTAGCTTTGGAGACTAGTAAATATTAGTTTCTTNTTACTGAAGATAACATAAAAATCTTACATTTTCAATGTAACTAGATTTAATGATCTGCTCCAAGATTGATATTCTAGCCCAGACTGGTTGGTAATATGAGTCTAGTAGAAAGATAATTACATGCTGTGTTGAAAAAAGGAACAGTTATCATCTTTTAGGATTTAGCTCTCTCAGTGGATAGACACAGCAAGTATCTGTCACTGGCTACTTTTTCCATTTATAATTACATGTAGTGTCTGTAAATTCTTAATTCCTGCGTTTTCACATCAAGAGACAATTATTTCTGCTAGAAAATGGAATTTGAACAAATATATTAAAATGATATTTCCATCCGAATTAAGGAAATGACTTTTCTCTTCTTAGAGTAACTGTGCATGTTRTAGTTTTAAAAGATGAATTTAAACTGGTCCCAGGACTATTTAATTGAGAATTACTGATGAAGTATCAATATGGCTTGATATTTCTGCGGCATTATTTTGTAATAGAAATACCTGAAAAATAGTGTTTCTGTTGAAGGGAATCATCAGAATAGGAAATCTGAATTGTTAGAACTAACTGCCTTTGAGTCTGAGAATATTGTCATTATGGACGACTTTGGGCTGAGCTGCGCAAGCAGATGTCAGCGATCTGATCCTGCACCACATGTTGGAGTGTTGAGGGGTATGCGCTGAGCGAATGGTGCATGTGTCTGTGAGTAAGGGAATGTTTTTGTTATCAGTTTGAATTTTAACAGCAATTGCAAGGAAAGCAAGTGATTCTGTAAATGGATAAAGCAGGTTTACCATAGTCTGCAGGATGTAGTGGAAAATGGAATGCAAACCAATTTTCCAACTGTTGGGGGTTGGAAGGAGTTTTATGTGAAAAATTGCCAAAATAAAGAGAGAAATTGTGCTTCCAGTCCCTTTATTAATCTATACCATTTTTGCTTTACAAAGGTTACTTTGTTTCCATTGGGCTTTTGCCTAAAGTTTTCCTTGATTAGCCTCTAAAAGTAGTAAGGATAATAAGCAACACTGGGCAAAGTGCAAATGCAGACCCTTGTGGAAACTTTCAGCCCTTGTGGAAAGCCCCCCCGCAGGAAATCCTATCAATGCAACAGATGTCTGAAATGTCCTAATACATGCTTGCTCTTCAGTCTGTTATCTCACAGTTAAATACTATTCTTTTAATACATCAGCTAGCTATGCTGTGGCTGATGAAAACTGCACACGTGAAAAGTARTGGATCCACTCTGTACTTCAGCAAATGAATACTTACGTAAACAGGGTGTTACTGCATTTAGACCAGCAAAGTTAGAGGTGTTACGTTCCACCCACATACGAAAAAAAGATGCTGACTAGATTAGCACCTTTCTGAGGCTGGGCACATGCAGTAGCACAAAGAGATGGGAARTGCTTTAAAGCCAGAAGTGCCCTAATGCAGCTGGTGCTGGCCTGAATGGGTTTGGAGGCTGGTCCAGCAGAGCCCGCCTGCGCAGCCACACTTCCCTCTGCTCTGGGAAGGGCCCTGCTGCCACGGGGCTCCAAGCTGAGTTAAACCCTGGTCAAACTGTGGAGGAAATGGGAAAATAAACTTAGGAGAGGTGAGGAGGATGTTTTCTATATTCCTAATTAATGAAATTGCTTGGGCTCTTGGCAGTGAGATCTTCCACTGTTCTTTTTGTCACTCTGAGGTCTATTTAAAGTCTCTTAAAGTCTGTAAGTGCCTGTTTGATTGAAATGAGTTTTTTATGTTTCCACACCAAGACTGTGGAGTGATTTGACTGGTTAATGCTGATCTGAGGATATCAATGGATTGTTACATGAAAATTCTTGGGAAAAGGGCAAGTCCAAATGTGGCCATGTTTCTACTCTTAATTACTTTTCTACTAGTAATGATTCTAGTGTTATGGACTCATTTTAATGTGGCTGGTACCACTATTGATTTTATGTATGCCTCTTTATATTTGGTAAATCCATCCATCCCTTCTAAACATGGGCACAAAGACTCTTTCATGTTTATTAGGTTTAGGTCTGCAGCTGGTCTTCAGTTTCCACTCTCTTCCGCCAATCTGAGAGAACAAGAATCTTCTGGAGGTAACTCTGCGTTTGCATGAGCTGAGAATATGTGATCACTTCACCTTCACCAGATTTGTCCAACATACTGCCTAATTTTCAAAATGAGATGATGACTTATTTTTGTTGCTTTTTCACTTGTGCTGTGAACTCACTGGAATTTACAAGTAACTTTGCTCTTACTTTCCAAAGAGCACTTAACAATAATTAGACATGCCGTAAAAATCCAAATGATTAGGAAGAGGTCCTTTTCCAAGAAATATATGTATTTTTTTTCTGTCTGCCATGGAGTGAAATTTGGAAGGACAGACCACAGAGCTACTTCTGTTTAACTGTGACATAACAAATTTTATTAATTGGTGGAAGAGTCTAAAGATTTTTTTCATTAAAACTTCAATAAATTCCTGTTTATGAATACATATGCTTTGTCATTGTGACATTGCAGTTCATAATCTGTCATGTTCATCCAAGAACACTGAAATACTTGAGGTGGAAGTTCTGTATCTAGGGATTTTTTTTAAGCTTCATAAATTCTAATAAAAATATTTCAGTTCTTTGTATGTACATGCATCTTACTGCTGGCCACAATCCATAAAAAGTTAATCTAATTATCTCTATTAGATAAGTCTGATTCTCTCTAGAATAGGGCTTTAGTGGAAATGGGAGTGAAACCAGAGTCTGAATAAAGTCAGTACCATATGAAGGGAAGTTTCTCTGTTAGCAAATCTGTATTTACTACCTTTGAAAAAGAAGTCCTGTTTTAGACTGAAATGGATTTTCTTATCTCTTGTGTTTCAGCCTTCTTTTGCTTTAACAGTGACACCTTATTTTATTATTTTAAAGATTAAAGAGATTATTTTAAAACCTTCTTTTACATTGCAGAGGAACTACTACACTTGCACTGAAATCAGTCATTTCAGTAACTTGTGATTCATACAGTGCATTTTTTGTGTAATTTTTAAATGTAAGATACAATAGATAAATATTTAGTGTCTGAGTATTATACTGCCAAAAACTGCATTGATAAGTAGATTTGGGGGGAGCGTTTTTATAAATGTGTATATATAGCTGGTAATATACTGGGTAAGAGTTAATCATGATCTTTTGATTAGCTGTGAATGGGAAGGTGATACGCATTTATCTGTAATCTCAGATTTAAAAAAGGAAGGTGTGTGTGGGGGAATTCTGAAGAAAAACTGCAGTTTCATATCCCTGTAATTTAGAAGCCAATTATAATGTGAAAGCATTCAGATGGGTAAAATTACACTTTTGTAAGTAGGCTTGAAACTTTGAAACTAGACTGAACCCAACATGGCCAAGCCAGAGAGTGCATGTTGTTTTTCCCAGGACATCTGTAGCTTTTTTTTCATAAGAGTGAAGCTCAAATTACCTATCTGGAGTTTTGCAACACCTATTGCTGTTACACTGTTAAGATTCTTCAATCTATTGCCTGCCCAACTTGGCCATACACAGTACTACAGGGACGGGTTAAATAGTACCATGTAGACCAGAAATGGTATGTTAAGTGCATAGCTGCATTTAGACTTAGGCAATAGACAATATAGTCCCAATTACCAACCCTCTTCCTTCTCCTTTTTCTGCARCCCCTTTCATGCCCTAAGACTTGCCAAAAACCTACAGCTAAGCGAGATGGGCTTGAGACATGTCTGGGTTTGAGAAATAACTCTAAATCTTATTTGATTTTTATGAACCTCCTTATGAAAATTCCAAGTAGTACCCATCCTTTAAAATAATTTCCTTGTAGAATGTCATCAGAAGAATGCTTCATTCTGTCATTATAAAAACAAATCATGCTAATTTAAAGTGCAACAGGCAAGAGGCAAATCAGATTACTTCCCTGAAACCAGGTCAGTGAGAAGGAAATCTTCAAATGGTAAAATTGCCACTCATGAAGACAGGCTTAATAGGAACATTATTTAACTTGTCTGATTTCATAGAAGACCAAGACTCTTCACTCTATTTAGTTCTCAAAATACTATTAATAATATTAATACTATGTTTTAGAGAAAAAAAAAAGTCATTCTCAGTTATTTTCACTCAGAAATCTTTGCTGTCATATTTAGCTTTGGACTGGTGACACTCAACATTTGGCATCCAGCACTTCATATTTTTGTATAGCAGCCAGGCTTTGATGTGCAGAAAATACCTTACTTTAATCTGACATACTAAAATCTTAACTTCAAGCCTTCATTTTCAAACAGTTGCTGTAGCACTTTGGACCTATATTTTTTTTATTCTGCAAGAGTTTCATAAACCAGACTTCAACTAAGGTACTTAAGAATAAGGAAGAAAGATTAGCTTGGCTGGAAATTTGAGTAAGCCCCAAGTTAACAAATTTCAGATCCATCTCAAACTTTTTGATGTGTATAGAATTCTTCATGCAGTGCTGTAGCAAACTAGGTAAACAAAATTGTAGCCGATAAAAGTTCAGTAAGCACTGATCTAATTTATGAAATTCTGCAGAAATGAACTGATTAGATATGAAGAATATTTACTTTCTTTTACAGCAGTCACATGCATGAGATGTGCATGTTTAGGTATTGTAGACTGTTTATCACAAAGTGATTGAAACTCCTGGTTAATTGTGGTGCTGGATTAGATTGTGAATTATATTGTTTTGCTCATTCTGATTTACCTGCCAGCATAAGCTTGAGGGCCTGATGTGCCTATCTTCTTTTGCAATTGAATTAGCAAGCTTCTTCACTTACTAGTGTTTAAATTATTGATAAACACTGTGTTGGGAAAATGTTGGTATTCCTAGGGATAACATTGTAAACAGTTCCATGCCTGTGAAATTAATAATTTCACATTCTACCTCAAGAAATTCAAATGAGATTGTAGAATCAACCAAAACAGTCATCTAGAATACATTCTAAAAATTGCAGGAAGAAGTTGGAAAGTGATATTCTTCAAATATCCTAGTTAGTGTAGTATCTATTAAAGGAGTATTACAGCTGACCGAGGATAAATCATCAGTGAAACAGCTCTTATTTATTGGTGGGTGGATAGGCTTCTAATATCTGTATTAGACAAGAAAGCATTAATAACGTATGTGACTATTTGTTTTCTTCTTACTATTGAATCTTAAACTGAAGTCATATTAGCTAGTCTGAAGTTGTTTTGAAACATTGGACTAACGAGAAGAATGAATCTACATTTTCATTTTAGTACATGGCAAATGATTTAATGTGTCAACCTAAAGACAAAGTTTGCTTCTGTTAGAAGTAGCAGTGCTGTCCTTCCCTGTTCCCCAGTGACGTATTCCTGCTGCCTCCCTAGTAAGAGCACTAGCACTTGCACAGTGCGCACTAGAAATGTTTCCTGACTTAAGTAACTTGGTTTTCATTTAGATCAGTTCCCTGACTGCATGGCCGCACAACAGGGCAGTAGGAATGAATGGCCAGGCATGGTGTCCACGTGGGGAAGTGAGATGTCCACTTCTGGAGCAGTGCATGTTCCCGTAGATCCCCTCAAGCCAGGCATGAAACTGCACTATTCTTATTATACGGTTTGCTTGCGGCCCCAAATTGTAGAGGAATTATGTAAAGCATTCATTTCCTTCCCCCGACACCGCCCTGATATGTGTTCTCCAAAGAAGCTGGAGCATGCTAAAGAGTATTCTAGAGAGTCTGGGGAGACTTAAAGTGACAGATCTGACTAAATACCCATCTGTTACTCTGGTGTGATTCTGAGCAACACTGAAGATGACACTGTTGTAGAAAGCAGTGTAGCTGGGAATCGTACTGGATTTCAAACTGAATAGTAGCTTTTAATGTGATGCTGTGATTGAGAAAACATCCATGACTTCTGTTTATGGAAGTAGTGGAATATCAAATAAYGTTAATGGAGTACCTCTCTGTGCAACATTACCAGGATCCTTAGGAATATCATAGGTAGTTCTGTTGTGTAGTTTTAACATTTTGATAAATGGGAAGCGTATTCAAAGTTAAGGGTATCGGAGTGATTTGAAAGTGTCAGATCTTAAATTTCATTTTGAAACTCTGAAGTTTATTCAGATTATCTCATGTAAGCCTTCTTGACCTTGATCAGAAAGTTTCTGATATTAAAGATGGGCAAAAAAAAAAAAGGCAGAAGAGTTAGTGCTAAAAGCATGAGCTTCATGTATAAATCAAGACTTAGTAAATTGTATGTAAATAAATAAATCATAAAACATGTGAAATGAGATGACCGGTGGTAGCACTGGCAGATAAAGTCAATATACAGTTTTCTGAAGAGTACAACACAGCATATAATCTTTTTAGTGGAATAAGTTGTGACTGTGATGCTCCTGAGGGCTCTATTGTTGCTCCTCTTCAAGAACCCCTTCCACAGTTGATTAGCAGAAGGGTCTTTTGGAAGAAGTCTTACTCAAAATGCCATGGGACATAGATCTTTTATGGCCACTCTCGTATGCCTTTATGGTCTTACAGTGTAAAAATAGAAAAGCCAGAGCAAAGTGAGAATCTGATCAATTTTCTACTAATGTGAGAAAACTCTTCATCTTATTTTCAGGAAGTTACTGAAGTGAATAAAGACTGCAGTCAGGTAGGCCCATACCATTTACAGCTAACTGAAAAGTGGTGTGTATCTAACCTATCCAAAGTGAGAGAGAATGGAAAAAGTCAGCACTGTCATTGAAGCTAGAAATTTTACCTCATTTTACAAAAATTCTCAACTTTTATTCTAAATACTGGTCATCATTGCAATCTATCAGTAAGTCACTGACATTCAGATATACGTATAAGCTTAGTAATGAGGGAATCAGCAATACATGTTAATGGAAAGATTATGAAAAGTATTATTTCTCCCTCTGGCTGTTTATCATTTGTATAAAACCTTTTCCTTTTTCTCCTTGTAGAAAGATGGATTAGTTTTTGTAGCTGTGCTTGTATTTTCTTTCTGAATTGCTTCTAGAGATGTAGGTCCTCTCCTAGAAGACTACCTTTTTAGTGTTGTGTGGTTCAAACTTGCTTGCAAAGATGCTAGTAATAAGAGTGGTCCAGGTTTGATTTTGTGATAATTTCTTTGTCGGTTTACAAGCTGTCCAGTTCAGTAACAGTTGTATATACATCTTTGTAGAGTAATATTGCTACTGCATAAGCGCGTTCCGCCAAAGCATCTTCTGGGAATCAAATTTTAATGAGATGAAGGCATCAATTTTCAAAAATTCCATTTTAAATAAGCAGGTTAATACCAGCTAAAGTTTTTTTTTTCTTTGTTAAATAACAAAAATGTATTTTTTTTCCTCTGCATTTGGGAGTATAGTATAGTCTAATTCTGAAAACGTGTATGTAGCTTCTGAATAATTTCTTTGTTTCTCTTGCCTTTCTGACATGAGGATATGATGGAGATACCATTTCTGTATGTGCAGTGCAAGCCTGAGCCGGCTTTAATCTGGCTTGTAGAGTTTCCAGTTGCAATATTATTTCTGTACCAAGAATTTTGCACAAACTTTACAAGTTTGCTTGGGGCCCTCTGCACTTTGCAAGCGAACAGAATGCCACATTGACTTTTTGTTATCGTTGCTCTTACTCTGTAGTTAAGACTTGATTATGTACATATGCTGTAGTCACACCTTCAATTGTAGTGTACAAAACACTGAAATCTTCTGTTTTTCTTTAATGTATCCTCTTACTTTATTTGTTCACAGTAATTTTCTGAGTGACAATTTTAACCATCTTCCAAAGTTATATTTTGACTTACTATCATTATAGTGCTTCACAGTGGAAAGATTAAAAAAAAAATCCACATAAAAACAAAAGGAAAAAACAAAACATAATAATTTTCAGGACTGGCTTTTCTGAAGATTAAAATAGTGTCTCTTTTGTATCTTTCGCTCGCTTGCTTTTCTCTCGCTTTTCTTGCTCGCTTGAAACATGATCAAGATTACTTTTTTGTTGTTGTTGTTTTGAACAATACTTAGAATGATGTGTAGCTAGCTAAGACATATAACATGCATAGAATATACTTATTCAGGTTGAATTCCACATGGACCGTGGATAATCTTTTCCCAAATGTTTAATAGTATCTGTTCTTAATGAATGTTGCACAATATAAATTGAAGAAACCACAGAGAAAGGGGGTATAATAAAATTATAGCTTGATTTTTCAACAAGGTTGAACTTAAGATCAAAAGTTAAATTTTCACACGGGTCAGATTTTGAGGAATTTTTTGTAAGGAACATAAATTGCATGCATTTGTAAGTGTAGGCAGAGTAATACCTAGAACTGGAAACAAGACACAAGAAGTTTTTAAGAGATATCGTTGAGACTAATGCTCTTAACCAACATGAAAAGATATCCTGGTTGGTTACACGGTTTTGTTGACGTTATCTTCTTGGGCTTGTAACCTTTCTGTGCCATGCACAACATGGAAAATGACGGTAATCCTGCTTGGTTCCCTTGTCCCTTCCCACCTCACTCAGCATGTACTATTTTTGAAGAAAGACTGATACTGTGTGTGCACATGTGTGTTCTCTGGTGCTAACAAAACCAATCTTGGATGCAGTTTGTAAGTGCTATCTTGACAAAATTGAAGGCAAATTGAAAGTGTGGAGCTTGAGTATATGTATATGTGATGTTTTTCACAGGTGGCCATTGGTGTCAAAGATACTATTCGTGATTCATATTTTTTGGTTTATGTTTGTTTACCTCTAATTAAGAACTCAGTTACTTTTTTTCAAAGCTTTATTGAATCAGTTTCCTGTAGGAAAAAGAATCCTGTTTTGAGAGGAAGAAGTAGTAGGAGGGGTACGTATGTGAAAATAGTCACCAACTTTTATCCATCCAAACCTTTGAAATACGTAAGACTCAAAAAGACTTTTTTTCCTTGAAATAAATTATCTAAATAACTTTTATTAAGTGTAAATATATCCCACTGGGCAGCTCTTTTTCTGTTTTAACTTCTATTCCTGCTTGCTGATCTCTTTCAGCTTTAACTGCATTTCTCTTCTATTGACAGGATGCTTTTTGTGTATCAGTTTGTACTTTTCCAAGGAGACTTGCAACTGCTCCTCTCCAGATCATTTTACTGATACATTTGTTAATACCTGCGTGAATAGCTTTCGCAAGTCTGGCGCTCTGAGTTTCATTATCTATTCTTTTTGCCTGTTCACATTCATGACTACTCTTTTTTCCTGTTCATTCTGATAAAAGACTGAACCTGTTGCTGATCTTTGGTCTCCAACAAGATACATCTGGAAAATGGATCGATTGCTGTGTACTGTTAGTTTTTGTTTGTATTGAAAGCTAGCAGACAGAGTATGTTAGCGTATTTATTCAAATTATTTTGAATAGAGAGACTTGTGAGTGAAGAATATATAAAACGTTGAGTCTTACTTCTCAAAGGAAGAGAAAATCTTCTGATCCTTGGCAGTGGAGAAGGAGAGGCCCAGGTGGGGATCTTCCCTCCTTCCCTTGCACTCTCCCCACTATGCACTCCCACTCCTTGTACAAGAAAGGAATGAGTAGCTGTTCTTCTGCTGTGCATAGAACAAATATCTTTATTTCTCTCCCAGTCACCTCAGCTGGTACAGTTTGAATGATTCTTCCAGTGTCTTATATGGTAATTGAATGTAAGTGAGAGTTATATGTCTAGCTATTAGCCATACCATATAAGACCAATGAAATACTCTTGAGAAGAATATTTTTTCGGAAGAAGAAACAATAAAAATTTGCTGAAGGTTAGTTTTTGCTTCCATTATAGCCTGATGCATTTGCTTCTCATACTGCAAACATGGAATAACAGTAGCTCCTCAGTGTTTTTTCTACCTGTACTTGGGAACTCTTTTATATCCAGTAGTTTTTTTAAGAAATATGTACATTTTTAACAATTACTGATACCTTTTATCACCCTAGAGCACAGATAGTTGTAATGTGCATTTCTGCGTAGCAGTACACCTACAAATAATTCTGTTCTTGCTGGAACTGACTGTAATATGCTTGCCTATAAAACTCCCAGGGCACTTTCTACTGGAAATACTGCATCTTTGCCTCCTGTTTTATGCCTTCAGTGCAGCTCATGATTCTGATTTAATTCACTAAGTATCTAAATAGTTTCAAATGGGAGCAAGGGAGATAAAATTTCCTTAAGTGATGCCTCTACCTGGCTGAGATGATTCAGGTCACTTAAGCTAGCAGCTTTCTAGTTTAATGGAAGAGGATGGAGCTAGGGAACTGCTCTTGACTAGAATATACATGTTTTGTGAGGTCTACTGACCTTGTGATACTATTATTAGGAAAAAAAAATGAGGGAAGAATAAGTGTGGAATAAATACTGCCAAGCTAGTACTTTGATATTTGTTTTTGTTCTGAAAAAGTATCACTAAAATAGGTTTCACTTCTAATTATTTTATTGTTGAGCTTTTTTTAATTTTTGAATAACTGGAATGTATATTTACTACACAAATCTGTAATTTATTAACAATCCTATTTATTTCAGGACAATTATTGATTCCTGGTAACTTAAAAATAGAGTGGACTGCCAGGCTCAAAGGCTTAGCGTCTTGTTGGTGGCAGATAATGAGCGGAGGCTGAAGAAGCTGAGCTTGTCTAGTGTTTTGTATAGAGAGAGTAAAGGGGCAATTAAATAACAGGTCACAGCTGCTTGAAAGGCAGTTACAAATATGGCAAAGTTAAACTCCTCTGGATGGTAGCAGACAGGTTTTGGGATTTTTTTTGTTTGTTTGTTTGTTGTTTGTTTTTGTGTATTTTTTTTTTTTAAGAGATCATGGCCAAAAATTGCARTTTCGAAGGTTCAGGTTGGACATTGAGGAAAGCTTCTTCACTGGGAGGATAGTGCAGCACTGGAACAGGCTATGCAAAGACATTGTTGAATTTCCATCCCTGGTTTTTGAGGCTAGGCTAGAAAATTGCTGACCTGGTGTAGTGTTGGTAGTAATTCTAATCCAAGCAGGAGATTGGACTGAAGATCTCCAGAGGTCCCTTCTAAGCAGCATTCGTATGATTTTGAGTGCTCTTGCCATGGCACCTGTTCCTCGTGTGAACAGAACTATTGGCAGAAACAGATCATTTTCCACTTTTTCTTTTGCACTTGACAGAACAGTTGAGTATCGTTTCAAATGATACATTCGGATAATAACTATGAAGTGCCTGGAGAGGACTGAATCAAAGACAGAGGGTAGGAAAAGGTATCCTTGTATTTCCTTAACTATTATTTGTGAGAATGAACTTACTGCTTTTTGAAAGTCTGGTTAAAAAAAGAAGAAATAGCGTATTACAGTTCAAATAGACTTTTTACTACAAAGTCTCAGTTTCTGAATATATTTGGAGTGTTGTAAAAAATTATATGGGAATGCTGTTGGGAAATGCTTTTATGATTGCTTATAAAATGAACCAGCAACCCTCTGAAGTTTTCTAATTGTGAACAAATAGTTATTGTCACCTTTTGTTTCTCAATTTTAAGGCAGAAGACTTGCAYGTACTACAGTATTACTGTCTGTTAGTAAATGCTCTATTATTAATCCATAAATGTTTAAAGTTTGAAAACTTTCTTAACATTTAAACGTGACTCTCTTTTTTAAGCAGTGATAGCTTTATAATGCCATTTCTAAAGGCCTAAAATTTCATGATTTTCATAATTAAAGGCTATTAAATGAAGTAAAACTAATAATGCATGATTATCAGTATTCTCATCTTGTTTTATATACAAAAAGTTATGATATGAAAGGTTCAGTAAGAGGTTTTTAAGAATGGTTTTACCAGTACTGGGCATCTCTTCAAATGAAGGTGCCCTCATGGTGGGAGCCAGTTATTGAGGTCGTTCCTCTGCTCCGTCATGCTCTCTTCTCGTCTACAGCTCTTCTCCTGTCTCTAGACTGATACTTGATGCATGTGATTTTTACTCACGACCCTCACTAAAATGTGATGATTATAATGTACTAAGAGGAGGTATTTGCTATATTTAAAAAGTGTCAGTTCTGATCTTTGTGAAATGTATTGTGCCCATGGGGGAAGAGACCTACTTTGAAGTAGACAGGAATGAGCTTGTCTAGTTAGCGGGTTGAATTTCAGTTTACAGTGGCATCTGCTGATCCGGGTTGTGATACTGTGGTTTTTCATCTGTGTTAGGATTTCAGAGAGAGGGTTAGGGTACGTTCTTGCTGTCAGAATGCTTGGAATCTTGTACTTTCAGGGGCAGGCTTTCTACATCGCCAGATATATAAATCTGGTGATAGGATCTTGTAGCACATCAAAGAAAACTGCCGCGGCTCATTCCTCAACTTCAGACTCTGCAAGTTTGTGCTCTCCTTTGCTAGTAAGCATTGCCATACCATCTCCCTGGGTTGTCTAAAGGATCTTTCCCATCTAGTGTTAAGTTTATAGAACTGCCTCCTAAGGTGATTTCTCATGCCTGTTTTTGCTGAAACTTCTTACTGAAGCCACAAATGCACTGTTTTGGTCCTTGTTTCTCTGCGTTTACCTCATCTGCTAATGCCTCCTGGCTCAGAGATGGTGTGTGGCCTGCTTCAGGCCTTTTTTATTTTAATTTATTTATTTATTTTAAGAATTTGTTTATAGCTTTGGAGTTAGAGTTGCCCACTGTAAACCTAACTTAYTACTCCCTTTAAAACTAACTTAGATCAATTTATTTCAGAAATAAAGCCAGAAGTTGAGAACTCATTTCATAAAGAATAGAGACTATAGGCACATATAGGCCAAATATTAGCCATACGTAGATAGTTGTGCTCTTCACACACAGTTTACTCAAAAGAAACTCTCAGAGTGTGCATGAATGGCCACTTGGTCTCACTAGGAAAAGGATACTTTTCATGATATGCTTGTACAATTTGTTTATGTATAATGGATGAAAAGAAATATTACTGCTTATCTGAAGACAAATAATAAGCTTCATTCTCTAGTGACAGCAATTACTAGCTTTTGGAGTCATACAAAATAATGCTTTTGAAAGAGAAGAAATTCCACTGTGCAAAAGCAAATATTTGAAATGGAGCAAGTAATATGTGTGAGAATTTGATATGTTCATGGAACAATGTTGTATACTAAAGTAAATGGGTATTTTTTCTTTACAAGTGGAAGAAATGGGGATACTGGAGATGCTGAAAGTTCTGTTCATTAGAGTGCTATAGATTTGCCCCTTTTTAGTAACTTCTCATTTGATATGCCTGGACTTTTTACAGTCCCTACTTGATGTGCTGTTATCATTGTCCTGATGATACAAAAGACAGCAAAGATATCTTACGTTCTTAATATATTATAAAACGTAATATGATTTCTAATCTTGTGTGTGTTTTCAAGGCAAAAAGAACCACTAAATGTGTCATCATGTCAGATGCTACACTTTAACATGTTTGTCTGAAAGAGTGGTCCTTTACGTACTTTGGAAATAATGCTCTGGTGTAGCAATCTCTGGGAATGTCATTTTTATTATTGTTGGCTCTTGTGTTAGTATGGAGCTCTCAGCTGACGTACTATACATTATGGAAGAATGCTTATGACTCAGCTAACAAAAACCCAACGAAATGTCTAAATTAAGAATCTTTCTTGTACAGCCTTTTTTTTTTTTTTTTCCTTGTGCTTTTTCTTATTACTGCATGCTGTCCTCTCTTATTTTTACATAACTGTCAGTACTGCAACTGTGTGTGGATACTGGCAAAAGCACACTTCATCAGTTTTATGTAAGCAGAAATTCCACTTAAAAGGTACCATTTTCATACCACAAATTGAAGGCAAGAGTCTGCCAGACTTTAAATTACAGTTAAGTATGGATTAATACTTTTAAAATTGCAATGCTGTGTCTATGGCCTTCTCTTAAGTTACATTCGTTTAGCTGTCAGCCTTTATATATGCCTATAATAAGATTACAATTGTAGTGTATGTTTTCATTGTAGACTAAAGGATAGGCATCTTACATAGCTTTAAATGTATGTTTCATCATAATGCTGTTTTTAAAACAAACGGGAAAAAGAAGATTTAAATAAAAAAAAGTTGCAAAAGAAAGTGAGTAGCTGAAAAATAATGAATAATTCTGCAGTAGAAAACTACAAGTTTAGTTACTAAAATTATTAATAGGTAACTGAGGACTCATTATTTGCTGACTGAAATGGCAAAGCTCATTGTGAACAGGGTCTTAAAAGAAAGTAAAAGACAATAGAAGTGCTATAGCATGAGGAATTTTTTTCATCTGATGTGCTTAGGGACCTAACTTTTGTAGACTAGAGATTTTTCTATTGTATGTCACAGTGATAAAATGTGTCCAGATCAAAATTAGTTGGTTGATTTCTTTTGACTTCATTTGCTGTTATGTGCTGAGACATTAATTTAATTTTACATTTATTTGATAGTCTGACTATGCTAAAGAACTTTGTGGAATCCCTGCTATTGAGACTAACAAGTGCACATCTAATTTCATGAACTTAGCATGTTTCTATTAGAAAGTCCCTGATTCTTTTTTGTATCACGACTGCTTTGTTCTGATACATCTGCTAGGATGGACGCAGTCATTAAAATCCTCATCGGGGACCCAGTCAGTGCAGAAGAGTCTCCAATAAGGAGATACTAATTTAACTATCCCCTCTGTGATATGTGACGAGATGTCTCCCTGTACCTTGGTGATCTCTGCGCACTTTCCACTAATAAAGAACTGAAACAACAGGCAGCCTCCATAATACAGTCGTTTGGGCTCCTGGACTTCCTTGAGGAGACCAGCCTTGCATTTAAATGTTTGAGTCTAAGGGCCTATGCAGTCACGTCTCTCTAATCTCCACTGGAACTTGTGTTCTGCTTTCTGAACAGCAGTTGAGGCCTGGGTCTGAATAATTATTTTACCAACAAAATAATATTTATCACTTTCTGGTCTATTGTTACTATTAGATTTTTAAGGCAGAAAGGCCTTGCAAGAGGAAGAAAGAAAACAAAAGTGTCTTTATCTGTGCCTACTACACAACCACTTTCAGGAAAAAGAAAAGAAATTGATGCATCTGTTTTTTCTCTTTCCCATAGGAGTGCAGGATCCTCAACATGAAAAGATAATTACCGTGACTACTAATGGAAGTATTCACAGCCCCAAGTTCCCACACACATACCCACGCAATACTGTATTAGTGTGGAGATTAGTAGCAGTAGATGAAAATGTATGGATACAACTTACTTTTGATGAAAGATTTGGGCTTGAGGACCCAGAAGATGACATTTGCAAGTAAGTTACTTTTCCTTTAACTTATGAAACATCTGAAAGGGAGATGCAGATGATGGGAAAATAATGTTGCTCCAATTTTGCAAAGTGTAGCACCTGCTTGTCAATATATTCATAAAATGCATCTTTAAAACTGTTAGTTTATGATTTTATTTTCCAGTACTAGAAAATAATTTCATAATTGAAATCTTGGAAGTCCCCCATTTTCCTTCAGGATTCATAATCTGGGCCATAGATACAGGATGATACAAAAATGTAGAAATATTTAATCTCTATCTTCCCTCCTTCCAAAAAAAAAAAATAGTTTGACATCTGAGAAAACATCTTTAATCTTCTTGTCAGAGTGTTAGAGGAGTGAATGTTTGATTCCACAGACAAAATTAGGATAAACATTTTACTTGAACTGGAATTCAGGTCAAAACATTAAGTACATCATCTCTGTTCAGACAAAACTATGGTACAATCCTTCAATGGCCTGTAATGACCAAGTTTTCAGTTTTCTGTGAAAAACAGCTCTTGCAAAGAGCTTTACTTTACATTCTTCAATGGCATTGCTTTTTTTCATGAAACTTCAGTAAGTATTCTGTCTGCTAAATCGCAGGCCCAGTTTTCTATAGAATCTATGCTTCCTTCCTGTGATTAGCATCTGAATGCTGCTTGGGAGAGAAGTAAGACTGTGACATAACAGGCATCAGGATGGATGTAGTTCTGAACTAAGCAAACTGAGTCATCATGTTGTGGGTGTTGTGTGACAGTAGTGGCTGATGTTCCCTTCCCGTGGAAGGGTGAAAGGGCAGAGATGCTGAACTTGTGTCCTGTATCTATCTACCTTCATAGCAACATATCCTAAAAAATCCTATGTGGTATGTTGTTTGGGCTCTTTTCAGTAAGTTAAGTAACAAATAAAATGTGTCATTTGAATGGCACATCCTGCCTTGAGTGTTCCTGGACAGGTATTTCACACAAGGATTTTTCTTACTAAGCATTTTTTTTTCTGTTTTGGTTTTGTTTTACTGTGTGTACCCATTTAATTTGATGCTTGCTTTCAATTTTTCTGATTTATTGATATTTGGCTGTTTTTATGTCTCCTTATAACATTTTGCAGTTACAAATTTGAATTTCTTAGAGGTTATTTTTGAATTTACCCTTAATTTGGGGGCTGAGGTTCATAACAGATAAACAAATATCTGTCTTTCATACTTCTGAAAGAAATAATTATCAAGGCCATGTCAAATATAATGAAATACAAAGTACTACACAGCATATGTTTGCTCAAATAAGTGCACTCCCTTTGCACAATAAATCTTTTCTTTTGAAAGAAAACTTAGCTTGCTTTTTCTTTTCTTTGCATATGGCAGAGTGAAGTGGCAAGTGAAAGAAAATCCAGGTAGGGTGCCTCATTCATCCACTTGCAAAGAAAAAGTAAGATAAGTTAAAATATTTCTAACTGTATAACTTGAATAGTATTTTAATGGGAGTACATTTATTTTAAGTAAACAAGGTACTGAATGCAAAAATCCTAATTAAAAACCACTTACTTCATTCACTCATAATCTTTTTGTACTGACATTTGTGCAAGGAAAACAGGAAATATTATGCAGGCAATTCCTGATAGGTTGGTATGTTCTTTTGAGGGACTCAGTTTTGGTTTATTGGCTTGGAAGATATGATCCTTGAGAAAATGAGTTACGTAGTTGTTTCTAGTTGTTTCTAGAATTGCGGAGAGTCAGGCTTAGTAATTTACTGAGTTTTCAGAGCACTATCTTTTTGTAACACTAAGTTCTAATGTTTCTTAGATCTTCTAGTTCTTAAGAAATTATTCCATATTCTTTCCAGTACACACTGTAGAAAATCTAAGGATTTCTATTGACTGAATCCCATACTATTTATTTTTTACCCTATTTCTGCCATCTCAAAGTGCGCAAGTCAGTATTATTGCCACAGTGTACATGACAGTTTCTCCATAATCAAATTTACTATAGAGAACAGAATAAGATATGACATGAAATTAAATGTTGTATTACTAGTTTAACTGTAGGATAAGCATAGATAAGAGTGAGCCGACCCTTTACTTTCTAATCTATGCCTGAAACTAGGTGAAAACTTCAGGTCGGTAACAACACACTTTGCAAAAGTGTGCAATTTGTATCAGGAGATCTTTCTCCCACTTTTAAAATGTCTAACGGGATCTGGTGAGTTACCTGCAGTGGTCATTGTCACATTTTGTCAGTTCTTCCACCTGCTTCCTAAACTGCATGTTCTGGGCAATGCAAGGGCCTCTTCTGGAATCACTGTAGGCTGTGACACCCTATAGTGCCAATTCATTGGACTGCTAGGAGAATACACTGGAGTATATTTAAGGTAATGAACAACTTTTACATCTCACAGTCATCAAGTATTGCTCATTCATGGGAAAAAATACTAGAAGACTTTTTGCTTAACGTAATTCTGTAACAGGAAAAATGTGATAACAGTGGATAGGAAATGCCCTAGATGCTCACTGAATGCTTTGGCACATTTTTGTCTCTATCTGTGGATAGAATCCAGTGACCAGTTAGTTTTACCTCCGTATCTTGATTTCTCTAAAGTCAATTCTGACATTTCAGCTATTCTGTGAAGTCTTTTATTCTAGAACAGGCACTAAAATGTGCAGATGTCTCGAAGGTACTGGTCCAGTATCTATTTTAAAAACTTTCCTAAATCTGAATCAGAGTGATCCAGCATGACTTTTTTTGCCACTCCATTTTCACTTGTAATTCAGCTTGCAGTACTTTTAAAGACTGCAGAACTTCTTACTGCAGATTGACTGTTCATCCTGACTCAGCCTTACACTGAGCAGGTGTTAACATGCTTAGTCCTATCCAGACTGTCTTGCTAATTTTCACCAATGTTGTGTGCAATTGCTGTACAGCTTGTTTTGAAAACAAAGCTTAAATTGTGTAGTTTCAGAACAAACCTCTGACTTACTGCCTTAATTTCTCAAGGTAACTTTTGTACTGGTTTTACAATTGCAATGCACTTGAAATTTCTGCAGTTTATCTCTGCATTTCTTAGCATATAGCTATTAACTGTCTTGAGAATAGCTTTACTTCATTCCCACTGGGTCCTTTCTATAGGCAAAACTGCAGGAATCCCACTGTGTCCTTTAAAAAGTGAGCACAAACTTTGATTTACGTGGGAGCTGGATCCATGTATTTCAGAAGGGATTTAGGTCATTTCACTGCCAATATGATATATAAATCTCTGCAAGATTGCAGTAATTTCAGACTTGTGCACTTTGATTTTAGTTGTGATGTGGGAGAGAAAAAAGGTTCCAAAGAAAAAATTCACCACCAAACCAAATAAACAGTAAAGGAAAAGGATGCAGTCTCCTACCCATTTTGTACAGTCTTGTTCAGATGATGCATCTGGCAGTAAATTTTCCTTACCTAAGGGAACTTCTAGCCAGGAGACGTGTGCTGGATTTGTGTTCTCTATGTCCATCCTTTCTGGTGAAGAAAAGAAGCAGCTGGGATAGACACTGGATATCACAGATTGTTATTTTTATGATGCTGGCCTTTCTGTGCTGTTTTAATGACTAGGCCATTAGCCTTCTCTGCCTGACAGCTGCTCTCGTCTGGGAGATGCCATAACTCTCCTTGACCAGGAGGGATTCTTACTGAATGTATTTCCAGTATTGTTGCTTTCTGTCTCTGTGCCTGTACAGTGGTAAAAGGTTTAGTAAGCCTCTCTATATCAGGAAAACAGAGATTTAACTTTCTTTCATGAAGAACATGTACACTACAGTCGTGTTTAATAGGGAGTTTGCTGTTGTGATTAGCTTGTTTATTGGAGCATTACATCACTGAACTGAAATAGAATTTTTTAAAAAAATCCATCCTATATTAATAATGTACGCCAAACTTGCTGTCTCCTTGTGCACATAATGCCTATACTTGTTCATCTTGGTGATGGTGGCAGCTGTTCTAATTATCAGATGATTACAGTCTGTGTGACTTTTATTGTATGTAATAAAACTCAGAAATGTGCCACAAATCCAAAGTGCAATTACTTTAGATAAGATTGTGAGGATAATACACAAGTAAAAGAAGGTGGAACCAACTGGTTATCAAATAATAGATGTCATTTGAACATCATCTTGATTTTAGAATAGCTATACTAATTTCCAACTCTCTTCAATCCTCTAATAATTTCAAGAATAGACTGTAGTCTGTTTGGTTTGGGGGTTTGAGCAGCTGCCTGTGTGAATCTCATGATGTAGTAAATCCAAGTGAAGCATTTGGGAATTCTTTCAAAGCATTATAATAAAGCATGTCTAGTTCATAGGTGCAATATATAGAAATAAAATCAGTTAACCTGAAGGTAACTGTCAGTGCTAACATGGGGTAATATCTGTGTGAATAGTACTCTGACTTTTTTTCCCTTAATGCCAAATTAAATCCTTAATTCTTAAGTCCAGGAATATTCCTTCTCTGAGGGTAGTTAGAATGATGCTCTAAACTCACTACCTTGCTTTACTCTAATGCTTCTGTAAGCTACTTACCTTCACCTCAGATCTTTTATAACCTACTACTGCCCAAGCAATTCCCTTCTAATCAGAACTGCTCAGCTTCTCTGAAGACCAAATAACCACTACTAACTTGTTGAATTTTCAGCTGTGCACCTTAGTGGGTTACCTCTCCCACCAAACACTAGAGGAACTCCCTAACAGCTTAACAGCTCCAGGTCTACTGTCATCCTTTCAACTGCTGCTTAAATTCTCCTTTCCTATTAAGCAGTCTTGATGATGACTAGCAAGTGATCAAAGATTATTTATGAATGTTGACGTGATAGTTCCAGTGTTTCCGTATATTTTGCCATCTGTTTGCATCCATTTGTTGTATTGTTGGCCTGACACTATATTAGTAAACTGTACATAGCAGAAGCTCTCTTTCTATTGTATGTTTGTGTAGGACCTGGCAGAAGTAAAGTCCCTGTACAGTTCTTAAGCATAATTATAATAAGTGCAGTAAAGTGAAGTTGGCAGCACATTCTGTTTGCTTATGTTCACTTTTTAACCCAGTGTAGCAAACTAATTTCACATGAATTTGAGTTCAGTTGTGAGACAGTCAAGTTTTGGAATTATTATTATTTTAGCCAGTCTGTTGCTAACATACGTAACTACAGTGTACTATGTATATTAACTCTGTGTGTGTGTGTATATATAGATACATGTGTATATAGAAACATATTTATATATGCATGTATATACAGTGACTACATAACTAATAGTAAGTATTATGTAATAACTGCAACATACGTGGTTCCTATTTATGTATTTATAGCTTTAATACATACATATATTAACAATAAATTTGTGCTGGAAAATACATGAAATAAATATAGTGAAGATAGAAGTATGGATATAGACTCTAGGATTAGTATAAATCTAAATTCATTGGTTTAAAAAAAAAATCAACAAACGGCAATGAATGGCTTGAATAGTCATGTGTGTTCCTAATGAATGTATGGGTAGGAAATTCTTGGCGAAGGTTAAACAGTTCTAAGATTTCGCTCAGTCTGACACAACTGAAACAAGGGAATTAAAAATAAACTTACAAACACTGTCTTTGTTGTCAGTAGCTATGAAAAAGGAAAATATTTGCTTAGCTGTCTGTCTTGACATAAATTATGTCAAATGCATACTCTGCAGTGGTGAGCTATGGTCAACACAATAAAAAGATGAAACACTGTTATGTAATTTTCTAAAGAGAGCTTTCCCTGTAATATAAATCATGATGAATAACTTGCAGCATATGAAACTTCCTTTCTTGTAATTAAATCAAATCTCTGTGTCTAACGTGGAGCAAAATATGGATATATAACTGCAGATTCTACATGCTACAGCAGAAATAGTGATGGATATTTCAGTTCTGTTTGGCCTTCTGTTGTGGAAGCACCTAACCACATTAACAGCATGTACATAAGAAAAACAACTTACGTACATATGAAAACAGCATACATGCATGTGAAAAAAGCATCTTTTTCTTTCAGAACCTATGGGAGAAAAATGTATTGTTTATTTTGCTTTGTTTTGCCTGGAGTGTATGGTCAAGGTAATATACTGATACCAAGCATAGATTCAGAAAAAAATATGAATCTTTTTGCAAAGTAAGAGTTAATTCCCTGGCTTTTAGTGCCAGCGATTTCCATATTCAAGGTCTGGCTCCCATAAAAATTATTTTCTGGACACTTGACAGGCTGTTCTTACTGTCTGATGATTTAAATGCTTCTGGTAGAACTTTTTTGTTGCAAGAGACTGTGATTACAGAGGGTGAAGTTATCTCTTGGGTAAGTACAAGGTTCAAGCCAGCTTTGAATAACTGGACAAAGACCTTTAAATGAACTCTATATTTAAAGAGGAACTTGTGCAGAGAATGATCATGGCTACGCATGTAACTGGGCTGCTGCTTCTTGTACTTCTTTTTATTCGTTCATTTTTGGGGGGCAGGAGGATGGGGGGCTGCTGCCACCTCTATTTAAAAATTCAGAAAACCATGAGAGGTCTCTATCTCCTCTCCCCTCCAAAAACTCAAATTGACCAGGCTCTGAAAACGGAGATGGATGTTACAAAAAGCTCCTTCTTCTGTTGCCTTGGAACTTAAAAATGTTCGGTTTTAGCCTCCCCCCCTTCTTTGAGATGCTACACTTATAGATGGGTTGGGTTCTGTATAGGCAGCTTTCTGATACTTAAGTCTCTCTCATTGCTGTCTATAATGTCAGCAAAAGTAATATCATGTTAATAAAGTACAGCACCAGTTTATTAAAGCAAAAATTTATTATACCTTTTTTCTAAAAGACAGATTGATTTGGATAGCATGAGTTCTATTAATAGCTAGAACTATAAAAAGCGGTTGTCTTTTTCTGGACTCAGTAGTCATTGCTTGAAACACAATACAGTCTTTTACTTTATATGTGATGTATAAATACACACGCGCGCGCGCACACACACATACACACACTTACATGTATAGGTGCAAAGTTCTTTGTTAACCCTTTTATTCAAAGATGGAAAGATCATGTAATTTAAATAACAAGATGAATTTTAGCTTTCTGATCCTTTAGAGTAATTGAAATACTGATAGGAAAGAGCTATTATCAAATAGCTGACTTAGATTAAAACCCTTAGCAGCAACACTGATGTTTTACTGCTATCAGGAAGGTGGCATTTTAGAAGCAGTGTGTAGAAGACACCAAAACTTGGGATAAGGCACCTGGTTAAATAATATTCTGATATTTATGGTGGTCTTTTCTAATTTTTCAAAATCATTTTGATGCAAGATTATTGAATAATGGCACCAGTTTGAGTGAGGTTTAAATGTGGAATGGTTTTAAGGGGCGGAGGAAGGGAAGAGGGATGGAAATCATTGTTTTTAAGAACTTAGGTCACTGAAGTCCTTCGATTATTCAAAAATTGTTCTTTTACATATACAGAAAAGATCATTAATAGAAAGGTTATTGCCTTTATATGAATTCAATTGTAACAATATTATTTCAATTTAATGAAAATAGAAGAAATCCAATAGACTCATGCCTTCTGTTTTCTAATTTTGTGAAGAAAATAKGCTGTTTTCTCACATCAGAAGAAATGAATGAATGTTTATATATGTGTCTGAATTAGGGACATTTTAGAAATTAAATAGAAGTAAATTCTTTTACATTCTGAAATCAGCGGACAAAAATTGCAGCTTTTTTTTTTTTTTTTTTTAAGCTCTTTCCTTTGGATGTACTGTGATTCCAGGAAAGTTTGTGTCTCTGCTTAGCAAATGATAGCTCATCTTGCAGCGTGGCTCCTTCTGCTGTTTTAGCTGCTTTCAGTGGTTCACATTGTGGTAGAGGTGTGTAGTGGGTGCCGAGGAGTCTGTGCTTGATGGCAGTTCCAGACTGCTCAAGTTCTGAACGTGACAAATCTTTCCTAAACTGCTGACATGCTGTGAAACTCTGCAGTGGAATCGGCACTCTACACTCAAAGTAGATCAAGGCATAGAAAAGAGGAGTCATCACGATTAGACTCATGGGGGAAGGAGGGAGTCACAAAAATACTGTTCGGTTTTGGAATCTGAAATTAATTACTGAATATAAACATTTTAGATTATCTACTGCTTATTAAAACTTGCTTAATAGTATTCTCATAATTTTGTAAATGTGACAAAATAAATATTGTAGGCAATAAAAGCTTAAAAAATAACAAAAATGAAAAAAAAACAGAACAACAGAACTTGCTACAGTTACAACTGAGACTACCCCATAACACATGTTTCTTTAGGCTTCGAATCATAAACTCTGTTCTACAGAAGCAACTCATACCTTCAAAATTGTACTGTTGAAAAGGTATCATGGAAAAGAGAAAGAGAACAAGATCCTGACCAGAGAAGCATAGCCTATGTGATGTGATCAGAAGAATATGCTGCACAGACTGCATTCTTGTCCCCCCACTTTTCCCTCCTTTCAAGAAAATCCAATGTTCATTTGTTAATACCCACTATTGCATGGGGACACTATAATGGGTGTTACTTAGCAAGTTATTTAAAATCTATTTTCAAAGCCAAGATCAGTGTCAGGAGAATGACCGGTGAAAAGCATGTAGCTGACATAATCCCATACTCCCGGCAGAGACTTACATTCATTAACTTAGAAAACATTTTAGGCTCCTTAAAACTCTTTCCTGGTCCTCTCAATCTTGAGCAAGTTGTTTGGGTAAAGTAAACTGTGTCTACAGTATCAAAATATTTTGGTAAACGATTCTAATCCTAATTTATTGCTTCTAAAATTATTTCACATTACTATAGCTGGCTCTGTTTGTAGTGGTGCAGACTGAAGTTATGTTCTTTGAAAATGAGTGTGGCACTGCTGGGTCGTCTTCTTTCTGGCGTGCTGTGGGAACAGTCATTATCGATGGCGTTTCCCTCCTGGCCCCCCCAGGACTTATTAAAAAAATAGAAGTAAGTGTGTACTACAAAGGGGCACAAAACCAGAGTGAGCCACGGCTTATGTTCAATGACTCTTTAGCCACTTGCAGTTTCTTGCTTAGTTTCCTAAATCTGGATATTAGGAGTTAAATGCAAATTACAAAGACAGGCCCAACAGCATAAGCTAAATTTACTGTGTATAGTTTCTCTGTATTCTAGATTATATGTAATATGCACTCCCTCCCTGATGTTTCCTGGCTACTAAAAAAGTCTGAGTGCAGTTAAGCAGATAGGCTCACTGTCAGGTTTATAAGCAGCTTCCTCCTGTTTAATCGGCAGGAAGAGCAGGTACCAACTCTCCTATTCCTAGGCAGTTGTATTTCCTCACCTGTTTATTCATCTTTTCTTTTTTCTTTCCTCCTTTCTTTTTCCTCTCTATTCCCCCATTGCCTCTAACTATGCTCTGTGGTCGCTTCTTGGGTGTATTGTCAGTGTATTAGTGAGGTGAGTTGCTGGAATGAAGCTGTAGTTAGATAGCATTACCAGCAAATATTGCCAGGGTCGGATGAAGTAAATCCGTGACACTCTGGTCTTGCACTTCGTGCTGCTGGGCTAGTAARTACAAAGCAGTAGTGAAATCCAGTGCAGTTACTGGTAATCTATTGTCATCTGATTATCAGGAATCAGAGAAGATGCATGTGAATGAGAA
The DNA here is from genome assembly GCF_003343005.1 of Rhea americana. Taxonomy (NCBI): domain Eukaryota; kingdom Metazoa; phylum Chordata; class Aves; order Rheiformes; family Rheidae; genus Rhea; species Rhea americana. Next base: position 2,050,863 of record NW_028185783.1, on the reverse strand, counting down.
ATTGCAAAAGGCAGGATTATTTATCCTGAAAAGGGAAGCTGGTCGTGTGTGCTTGTCTTGGGAGATTTTATAGCGTAAATGGATCTCTTCTGATAATAACAAGAAAACAAGAAGACCAGTGAATTAGCAACAATTTTGAGGAAGTACTGTTTCGTAACATGCTTTGATTCATATGCTACAGCTGAATGAAAAATAGATCTGAATAATTTTATGATCATTAACTTATAACAAGGTAAACTGAAATGAGAGGAAACCCTTTAGTTTAGGTGAAGTGCTTTATGCTATAGACRTAAACTGATCGCCTGCTAGAGTTGGGAACATGTTTCCCTGCCTCATGTAGTRTTATGCAACTGCTGAGCTACCCCGCGGGGATTTTTGACTTTGTGTTCAAGCAGCAGTTATTAGCCTGTCCTGGAGCAGRACATTGGACCACATGACAAATGGTCTGTCCTGGATTGGTAAACCATGTGAGTACCAGTAGTAGTAGACAGGAGACCATGTATGACTGTACTACTGAACTAAAGAAATAAAAAATAATTTAATTTAAATCAATATAGACAGAGCCCCAATCTCCACTGAGGGAGACAGAACGGAGGGAGGGCAAAGGGAGAGCTTGAACAGTGGTGTAACTGCTGGAGGGGAAGGGGTAAAGGAAGGGGATCTGCTTACACTGTCCTGAGTAAATCTTCACAGGCTTAAAATACTTTTAAATACCACTTAAGAGTTTAATATTTTACACTTCTGAGTATTGTTAGAAAATTGTGTAGCCAGTAGTTTTCACATTATTGACTGGAGCCACAGCTTCATCCTAGGGTATAGGGATTTTGCATAAAGGAAGAATTGCAATTTGGGGTATGCTGAAGCAGGTATTTTTATTGTGGTGAATTAGTGGAGAAGAGGTAAAAGCTTTATAGTAGATGAGAAAGAACACTTTACCTTTTCTGTTGACATGAACTCTGAGCTCAGATAATGCTTTTTGTTTTGTACAAATATTAATTTGTGTAGTAGGAATGTTTTTATGATAACTATTCCAAGTGAAAATACACCACAATTTTCTGAGTACTGGGAAAGAGCTGAGAAGGCATTTCATTTTCCGGAATCTGAGAGTATAGTGCTGTGTAATGTAGGATGCTGAGTTGGTAAGCTGTCTGGGACCAGTGGGCTGTCTCTGAAGTGAAGTTGTTTTGGGAAGTACAATGTCTAGTGTAGTAGGACCCTGAATTCTGGCCATTTTCAAGTATTCCTATACCATGAATATATGGCAATAAATTACTTACAGTCCATTCCTTTCTAGGGGGAAGAGAAGAAGTACCAGTGTGCAGTAAAACATGAATACTCTATCTTATTAAAATTTTGCTACCTGCTTTATCATCTCAATTTATAACATATACAAGATCCTGGAGACGTTCATGGCCAACACAAACATATGTGTGTTTTTGGAAATGCTAGTAATTCTCTGATATAAGGAAAATAAATACAGAGAGTTTCCAAGAAAGTTGATAATCAGACTTTTAGRAGGAGTAGTTGGGAAACTATCTTTGTTCCTTCTTACCTAAACTATTAATCTGCCCAATGGTACCATCTCTCTATATATCCTAAAATACCTATTCRCATAATTGGAATAATGTATCAATAACTAAAAAAGTCATATTAGTAGAAATTATTTATAGCATAGGCTATCTAGGACTGAATCCTGTGATCTCTGTATTCCTGAATGTACTTATTTACATTCTCTATTCATATGAGTAGTTTAATACATGCTTAAATAATTACAGAGTTACTGTCAAAATATGGAATTGTTTTGTTTCAGAGCCTGCAGTAGGCTTACCAGTATGTCCAGTTTATAATTTCTCATTCTTGTGAAAATGTAACACCCTTTTCTTAAGAAGAAAAATGTAACACTCTTAAGAGAGACACRGAGCTACTGGAGAGAGTCCAGCRTAGGGCTACGAAGATGRTCWGAGGGCTGSAGCACCTGCCCTRTGAGGAACGGCTGCGAGAGCTGGGCCTCTTCAGCCTGGGGAAGAGCAGACTGAGGGGGGATCTTATCAAYGTGTACAAGTACCTGAAGGGAGGGTGTCAAGGGGAYGGGGACAAACTCTTTTCAGTTGTCCCGTGGCAAAAAGAGGCMATGGGCAGAAATCGAAGCACAGGAAGTTCTGCCTGACYGTGAGGGGGAATTTCTTCCCTGTGAGAGTGACAGAGCTCTGGACCAGGTTGCCCAGAGTAACCTGGTGGAGTCTCCTTCTCTGGAGATGTTCAAGGCCTGCCTGGCTGCARCCCTGTCTAASATGCYCTAGGTGMCCCTGCTGAGCAGGGAGGTTGGACTAGWTGATCTCCAGAGGTCCCTTCCAACCTCACTGATTCTATGATTCTATGATTCTTTCCATAAGGCAGAAGTTACCTGTAGAGACTACCCAATACTGACATGCTTAAGATGAAGCAAGTGCATAAGTACTTAGTAGTGTGTGCCTAGATGACCGTATTTTTTTTTCCCTCAAAGCTGTTTTTGTGCCAATCACATCAGGGAAAAAGGTATGTTTTTGGCAATACTCAGTTTATCACTTAGCGCTGAAATAAGCTGTTAATACAGAGAGGCTTTTAGGGAGGAAGGGAAAGAAGCATTCCTTTGGAGTTTTTTTTGCATGTAGTACTTTAACCATAGTTCTCAAAGTAACAAAAACTACACACAAAATGTACATGTCTCAACTTCCCATGATGTCTGAAGTTTTCTCCAGATTCATAGAAAATGAAAATATGTTTTCTGGTAGACTAGAGACTGGTTATACAGCATTTAATTTCTCAAAATCAGGTAAAATGGAGCRTCCATTTCTTTTTCATAAAAAGTGTTCAACTGTTTGAAGAGAAGGATTTTTGGTTTTAAACTCCAGTGACTTGGTTTTCCTCTCATTTGCTGTGTTGTAAATTCATGATCAAAGTGGCTTATAGTGAATGAGAGGAAAAAAATGAAATTAAGGGTTTGGCTAATTTTTTTTTTCTATTAATGTATACTAAATAACAAGGTCAGAATACTGAAAGAGCGTGTGGTTGAGTTAGAAGCCTCAGGCAGTTGCAAATCAGTATGGGAGTATGAGGAAAGATTAAATAGAGAGAACCATGGCAACCATATAACATTTGTGAATGAATCTGTGTTTCCATATGGCAGTTTCTAATGTATGGTACTGTATATTCTAAAATAGATGTATTCAAAGTAGGTTGGCACAGAAACTACAATCCATATTTGGTGAATGGTTATTAGAAATGATCTCTGTTTATACCTTGAATATCTTCATTTCATGGAAAATGTAGACATAACAAGATAATTCATTCTTTAACCTAATGTGCTTATTTGCTATATTGACTAGAAGTGAAGTTTATTGCTGGAAGTGATGTTTGTTTATAATTAAGCATTGTTTTTGAGTATAAAAACCTGATCTCATCAGTTATGTATTTGGATCATGTCTGGATGTGCTGTTTCTTTTCAGTGACTGTTAAAACACAGTGTATGTAAAGTCAGAAGATACAGATGGTACTGTGGAAATGTTTCATGTCAAATCATTGTTGTTCAAACACTTTTTCTGTTTTTATTTTAAAACAGTAGGCATGATAGGGCATGATCCTTCCCAACTATTGGAAAAGCTGTAATGCTATCTTAAGGAGTTCCCTGTCGTAGTGAAGAGCACTGCCAGAACCTTTTAAAGAGGCTGAAGGCTAGTGGGTAACTGCCTGTACTGTGAGCCTCAATAACTGGAATCAAATGATTCTAGGTACTTTTTCTTAGGACTTCTTTTTGGAGAGGGAAGATCTTGGAAGAATACTCTAAATATTGAAATTTTTACATCAGGTAATCTTTGAAAAAAAATACTTCCAATATCTTGTTTTTAYTGTCACTCAGAGTAGCTCTAGTAAAATGGCCGAAGTTGGAAGGGACCCCTGGAGTCCCTTCTAGTTTAACCTCCCTGCTCAAGCAGGGGCACCTAGAGCATGCTGCACAAGATTGCATCCAGATGGGTTTTGAATACCTCCAGAGAAGGAGACTCCGCAGCTTCTCTGGGCAACCTCTTCCAGTGCTCTGTCACACACACACACACACACACACACACACACACACACCCGGTGAAGAAGTTTTTCCTCATGTTCAAGGGGAACTTCCTGTGTTTCAGTTTGTGCCTGTTGCCTCTTGTCCTGTTGCTGGGCACCACTGAAAAGAGTTTGGCCCCATCCTCTTGACACCCTCTCTTAAGGTATTTGTAGACATTGATAAGATCTCCTCTCAATTTYCTCCTCTCTAGGCTAAACAGGCCAGCTGTTGCTCATAGGAGAGATGCTCCAGTCCTTTGATCTTCTTCGTAGCCCTATGCTGAGCTCTTTTCAGTAGTTCCACTACTACAGTAGTAGTGAATAGTTCCTCTCACTTGCCTTCCTCTTGGAAATTTGCTTTCTGTATCATTAGAAGTCTGTCTTCTGCAGGGCAAGTTGAGTTATTAATAGCTAACTTTTACAGATGTGCATGGCCAGTGTTCTGTGGATTTCAGGAACTTTGTATGCACTTACTGATTTAGGCCTGGACTGAATGGACCAATCTTTTCCAGTTTGAGGCTCCTGTGCCTATTGTTTTCTATTTATTACCTGGTAGCAATATAATATGAAGTAATGCATTTGAAAGGCAAGGGAGTTAAATAGCTGTTCTGAAGCATGCAGACTTGGGCGGCAAGTGATTTTGTTACCTGGCATGATTTTGATATTAGATTATGATACTATTATGATATCAGAGGAAAAAAAATCCCCGAAGTAAGGGTAAGGTTTTCTGCTACACAAGTTGAAAAAACAGTGCACAGATACATGGTTTCAGTATTGCCAACTGTATTTTTCTGTTATTATTATCTTGATTTTTGTGTGTCTTATATCACTCTGCCTTAGTTTTGGGGGAAAACTTTAGCCTTAATGAAAGGAGAGGTACTGGTAATAGAAAAAATGAACAAGGTGGAATGAGGAGAGGATATTTTCCTTTAGAATGACAGTGTTAGAATTTCATTTAGAAAAATATCAAAGTGATGTTTTCAAGATGACTGTTTCCAGTAACTTCCAGTGCTTCCGAAACTGAAGCTGCCTTGCARGTATAAAGCCTCCACAATCTGCTCAAGAGCAGTTTGCTTGGTGGGATCCCAGAGGACCTTGGATGCTTTTGGTCTGAAGCTGAGGTAGCTACTGCAGTGCGCTTTCCTGGCACTGTAAAAATCTGGAATTGTACATACTTTCAAATGAGGTGGAATATAAATATTGCAGTGGCCCAATGGAGGGCTGGGAGGGGGAAATAAGGGAAATGGCAAGAATTGCTRTCAACTTCCTATTTCTTCATTTAAAAAAAAATCAGTGCTCATCAAAGGAAGAAGAAGAATACACTTCACCATTTCCAAGCTGTTTTTATGGATATGCTAGTTTTGTCTAGCACAGATCTGTATGGAGATGGAAAGATCGAACATCACTGATATAACAAACTATTTTACTGTGTGAGTTTCTGCTTCTTACATTCATTGATGTATTTGTGGAATTCTGAAGGCAGAGGGAAGCTGCATAAAGGTCACCAAACTGTAAGCCAAGGTAAACAGCCTGTCAGAATATGTTTAGCAAATGGCAATGTAAACCACAAAAAAATATAGAAAGAGGAGGAAAAAAAATTCCCCTAGAAAATACATTTCCTGGCTGGCAAGCCCTTGAAGTTTAGAGTCATTTATATGGCTTTTTTTCCCCCCTTCTCAAAGACATTCTTTGCGCAGATTGTTAATTCTATCCATGGTCTCAGACACCTAGACAATAGGGAAGAGGAACAGGTATTGGGCAACACATAAGGGCAAGCATTATGGGCTGAACATGCATGACAAAAGGTATCTTTCATCTCAGTAAGGGTGATTAGCCTACCCTTAGTCCTGAATTTTAGTAGTATTTGATAATGTCTTGAAAACAGGTCCAGCACGAGTGCATTTCTCTAGTCATTTTAATAGAGGACTGTGTTTTCTAGTTTGTACATTGCACAAAAAAGAAAGATTTTTTTTTTTTTGGTTCAAATAACTATTCAATGCATTTTAAATCTTTCTAAATCAATTGCAGATAGAAAATAGTCTCTTAATTCTTGGTTATCCTTGTTTTCTAGGTTTTCAACTATAAGCTTTGTTTGATGGGGAAATAATTTTGGGTGGTTGTGATTTTGTCCTTGCTGCTCTTCAGCCCTGTCGTATGAAGCCTCGGAATTGTGCAACATCATCTTGTAAATCCTGAAGTGTCTTAACCATTGTTTTGTTAAATTTCACAGCAAGTTCAGACTTCAGTCAACATGTGTGATGCTAGGAATTTTTAGTTGCAATTTTCAATTGCTTAGAAGATTTTCTTGGCTGGCTCTTGCAGCCCATTAAGCTGGATAACTGACAGGAGTAAAGTTATAAGATAGAAATTTCATTATGTCCAGAAAACCCGAGGGGTGTATTTTGTTTTGTTTTTGTTTGTTTCCCTGTTGGCGTAGACGGAATTTCTAAGGATTCCCATTTTTGTTGGTGTAATTACTATCTTGTGCCAGAGCTCCACCTACATCTGTTTAACAGTAGGAAGGCAATGCTCACATCTCATATTGGCTTTTAAGAACAGAAATTTTGTCTGTAATACCAGACTTCTTTGTTGAACATGAAAGAACATAAATCCTCYGTAGGTCCTGAGGGAGAGGTTAGAGAAAGGGAGTAATCATTATGAACCACTTAGAGCTCTACGTACTGTATCACGTTGCCATGCAAAAGTTGTGTGAGATTGGCTCATAGAGCAGGTTTAGTAAATCCTCCTGAAGGAYGATTTTGGCAATTGTGCACACTTCAGTGCAGTACTAGTGAGGGCTTCATAAGGTCTAGACTGTCTCCACATTGATCACTTGGAAACGGGTGGATTTCAGATGAGAATGGTAATAGGATAAGGGGAGAGTCGCTGAGAYGCCTCTCAGTCAAGGTATCACTGGTAACACATTAACGAAATCAAAAAGCATTTTGATGACAGAGGACACCTTGCTTGCAAATACTGCATACAAAGATGAAGCAAAAAAGAACTGACTGTAAAAGAAAAACCTGAATAACTTTGCTCAGCCTGTCTTGTGTATCAGAAAGCTGAGTTTTGTTTGGGTTTTACAGGGAAAAAAAAGATTTTTCTCGTTTCTTACCTTTCAACTAATGGAATCATTAGCATTCATTTTACGGGTCTAGCATTTAAACTGCGTGGAATTTGAGCTGCTTTTTTTTCCTCTAGGAGAACTGGAGAACCAAAGGGTGCAAAGGGAAAGTAGCATGTGAGTTATATAGAAGCACTGAATGTCTATACTATGACCAGCTCCTCAAAATCTTAAATTTAAATCCATAAGTGTAATATTTAACTTGTTCACTCTTTGCAAAACAGAAAGGTAGGTAGAGAAGTATTCTTTCATAGCTAGAAAAATGATCAATGGAGTTTATCTTTAAAAGCTTCATAACATAATCTAAAAAAAAAAAAAAACCCAAAGCCAGTTTGATAAAAATATGTTCARCCAGCCTTGAAGCCATAGTACAAATAATGTAAATATTGTCTTCATAATAAGTTGTTTACATTATCATAAAATAAAACCACTGGTGGATCAGTTAGAGAAGTTATGTTAGTATTTGGGGAAAAAATGGTGATAAAGTAATTCGTATCATAAGTTCGATAAGATTTAAACCTGTAGTACATGGCAGTAATGGATTTTTGAACACAGTTAATAAGTATATTCATTGCATTCATTTTTAATTAAGTGGAAAAAAAATACTAGTCCTTTAAATGGAGATAATAAATGTACAAGTCTGACTTGCACAAACATGCAACACAAGAATTTATTGCCTGCTGTCTAACCAGAGAACTGGGAATCATTATAAAGATTAGCTTTACCAAAAAAAAGATCCAGAAAAAGCTTCAGTAGAAAATGTTTATGAGGTAATAATTTTCACATTAAATATTGCTTGGCATGTTTGGCAGTGTTTTAGGGGGGGTGAGGGGAGGTTAAAATATGAGTATTTTCTATTATAAGCGGTAGGACTTTTTGTACCCTTGTAAAATATTCAGTAGTATCTACCAATGTGGATTGTTTTGAAAAATATATTTAGTGCATGACTATATATGTAAAAGAACATAAAAATATAAAGCTTGAAACTTTCCCAGACATATGTCATGATTATCTTTAGAATACAAGTTATAATTTAAAAATAAAATGATGACTCAGAAAGCTGCAGCTATAAACTCCCGAATGCATGCCATGCTCTAACTGCTGCAGCGTTGCCTTCCTGAACCAAATAATGCTGCTGCTGAGAGTGTTTCGAACTACTGCGAGAGAAAACGGACTGAAATTCTTACTGTTTATTCTGTCAGTGGGCAGCTGGGGAACTGACATGAAACAGGTTAAAATATTGAAACCAGCCATACCTTCTAGAGCAGTGGTTTTCAATGTTTTTATGACTTGAGAACCCCCTAAACATTTTGCAGTGGAAGTAAGGACCTTTCTGTAGCATGTTTAAACTTATTGATGACACTTGACTGGCTTTTCTTAGTAACCTTTCATGGACCTATTTGAAGTTATTCACAGATCCCCAGAGACACCCAGACCACACATTAAAAAAACAATTAAACTAAATCAAACTTTATATGTTTCACTTTTTCTAAAACTCCCAACCTATATATCTTTAGTCAGTATTACCAAARTGTCAGAATCTTTCTGATAAACAGCACATTTAGGCCTTTGCTCAACAAATGTCCCATTGGGATATGCATTACCTTAAAATGTGCTTTAGCCAGAAAAAAAAGCCTTGTAGGAAAAGTTTCCRTAAACCACCTTTACCTTCTTGATTTTTACTTGCCAGCACTATTATAAGTGGACAAGGTTTCAGCAGCAAAACGCCATTGAATTTTCACTGGTGGCATGTGGTGTATTTCTAGTGATACTGCAGTACCAGTTAATGTGTCAAACTTAAGCAATTCCTAACTTTATTCTCTTACTTTATTCTGCCSTGTCCAACATGTTGTACTTGCTTTACATTAAGGAACAAACAAAATCATACTGATGGTTTGTTCAAAATGCTAATTCTGTTTTTATTTTTATTTTCTAACCTCACTGCATGATTTTATTATGTATTTAAGCCAACAGCAAGCTGGAACCTAGGTTTAAAATAACTCACTTTGCTAGCATACTTCTAGCATTAAAAAAAAAAAGAGAAAAATTTAAGAAAAGTTTGCAAAATGTAGTATCAATGCATTGATTAAAACAGGAAGTTTCTATAACAATTTTACCAGGAAGTAAATACTTAATTTTCTTTTCTGTTCAGGTATGACTTTGTAGAAGTTGAAGAGCCAAGTGATGGCACCGTTTTAGGGCGCTGGTGTGGTTCCAGTAGTGTGCCAAGCAGACAAATTTCCAAAGGAAACCAGATCAGAATAAGATTTGTCTCTGATGAGTATTTTCCTTCTGAACCTGGATTCTGCATCCATTATACACTTCTTATGCCAGTAAGTAACATATTTCAAGATTGAAAGAATTCAGGAAAACAAAATCTTTGAAGTAGTAGTTCAAGAGAATTTTTGAATTGTTTAGAACTAGCTACTGTTTATTTCTTAATGATAATGATAATAATGAACGATCTGTCTTCCAGAGTTGTACATTTTGTTTCTGCTTTATAACTGAGTGTTCTTGTGGTTTATCTTGGATGGCTTTGGTTTGGGAAGTTGTGGGCTCRGTTGTTTGTCTGGAAACTTCAATAAAATGTTTGTATTCCTAATACAGTACTGTGAAAAAGGCATTTCTTCTAGCTTTGGGAAGGAAAAAAGAAAAGCAGCATAAGAATCAGCTGCATGACATTTGAAGAGTATTAGGAAATAGAGAAAAAAGAAAAATTGAAATAATTAATATTAGTCACTTGCCATTAGAAGTACACAATGATCTTCTGTGAGTCTATCTGATTGTACCT
>NW_028185783.1:2027232-2040791 GCF_003343005.1 Rhea americana | reverse complement strand
ATAGTGACAAAATAGACAAGGCATAATACTCAATTTTCTCTGCATTTTTTCCTGGAAAATGCGCTTTGGGCTTGAATGTTGCTTAATACTTGTAACTCTCAGGTAATAAACGCTTGTCTCTTTAAAATACAACTATTCATTGTCAATACATTTCTGTTACCTTTTTTCACCAAATGGAAACTCTATGATAGCAAAAACAGTGTTTATAGATTTTCAAGGATTAGATAATGYTCTGAAACATACGAGTGAAGTTGAACTTGTTTTAGAGTAGGTGTTCTTATTTTAAAGAGAGGAAGGATATATATAGATTTTTAAGTTCCTCATAATTCACTTAGTATCTCCTAAGTCTTCTTGTGGTCTGTGGTATTTGGTTGGTGGAAAATATTTGCAAGCTCAATAAAAAAGCTGATCAAAAGAATCCATGTTGTAACCCCAATGACATATGCTTCACTCAAAACGTGTTTGACTCAYTTGCCTCTTTTGCCATTTTTGTCTTTTCTCTATTTGCAAAACCCCAGTTACTGGGAAGAAAAAAGAACAATTATGTCCATCTTTTCAATAATACCTAATCTTCTGCATAATATGTATAGCATACTCATAGTGATCTCTATGAAGTGTGGTACTATATATACACATTATTTCCTGTTGTTTTCCTTTTAAGTATCTATAAAAATTTGGACCTAACTATCTGAAAACTTCCTAAAACAAAAAATACTCACGATCTGCATATTTGACTCCTGTCATGTTAGACGCTTTTAATAGAATATCTGACCTGATAATGATAAATTAGATTTTAATCAGTCTCCAAACCAGCTTGGAATATGGCCAACTCTAAAGTTTTGTACACCTGAGGGCAGAATGTAGTAAGTATGTTTACTTTAGCAAATGGTAAAAGAAAATCCCTAAATAGGTGTTTTGTGTGGACTGATGCCAGATTTTGTTGTTGCCTCTCGAATACTACATCCCACCTGCTACATGTCTGTTTGATTTATGTATGAACCAGTTTTTGTTGAATGGATTAAATGAGTGTACCTAAAAATACCAGAATATTTGCCTTTATGCAGTTCTGTACAAATGGACTCTCTCTGTTTATTCTTCTACATTTGATTGGAAAAATTGGTTATAATACTTAAATTATCAACACTTGCAAAAAAAAAAAAAAAAAAAAACTTTAATCATCCGAATACTTAGTCATTAGCCCTGAACATTAATTCAGTAGACAAAAACAGAGTTGATGCTGTAGAACACTTTTTTTCTAGTTGCTCCATTAGTGCAGCTTCTATGCCTAAAAAATATAAGAATGTACCATCTCTCACATATGTGACAATGAAGAAAGTCCCCTTCGTGTCACAGGAATTCAGAACTAGATCCAAAATGCATAATATAACAACTGTCTTTTCAGTTTGTGAGAATTAGTTCCCAAATCTGTTGTTAAAAGGGATACGGTGTTTTTCATCAGAAGTTCTTCCTTAATAAGCAATGCAGAATAGTTTCACATTTCAAATTGCATAATTAACAATGTAGGTTGTAAGTCCAATGGATGAGTTTCTGAATTAGATCTACTTCATTGTACCTAGATATATAAAAAAAACTGATGTCAAGAAGCTGTATTTGTCTTCAAAACTGTAATGCTGTATCACCTTACATTATAAGAGAGAGAAAAATTTACAATTCCCAAGAATAAAAGATGTCAACTATAGGAATAAGTCTAAAGTATATACATTCCTCCTAAAATATAACTGACTCACATAGTGATTCACTTCAGTGAATTGGTCCTAATAAATAGTTAAAACTCCCATTTTTTTCTTTTTTTGAGATGAGGGAAGGGTGAGAGGCCTCGTAGACCAGCAATGAGAGATTGTTTGGGGAGAAATGAAGCAAAACTGAAATAAAACAGTGCAAGCTTGTTTCTGTATTTGGAGGCCACACACAGAGAGGGGCACTGGACACATTTCAGGTCTTTTAAAGAGAGAAATGGCTTTGTTTAAATCTGCTGTAATTTATAGTATATATGTATCTTTACTTTGTATATTATATTTCAAACCAAGTTTTCACATGGTGAATAAGTAGCAGGAGAATGGCTATTGATCTGATTGCTCTGCTTCTAAGATATAGTCAGTCCAAAGGACTCGTAGCAGTTCCAATGTCACTAGATTCAACATTAGTTTATAGACAGCTTTACCACAGGATTGTAATGTATTGTGTAAAAACAGTGTATGAACTATGTAAAAGCAGAATGTTTTCTGAGAAAATCATGAAGCTTTTCTTCAGGTGCTAGGTAATTACAGAGTTTAATTGCTTGAATTTCTTCGCTTTAAATTGTGTACCCCAGCTTCTTCAAGAGAAATTTGCCATAATTTTTAGTCTAACTCTACTTTCCTTTCCTCTGTTCTGTAGTTGCTAAGGAAATCTAGTTTGTGTTATATTGAAATTCTGGCGCTACTTTCGACACAACTGTTAGTCTTACTTTGCATGTTGTGTCCTATCACTTAGGCTTTGATTACTGGGGAACTGTATTATTCACTACAGACAACTTAGTGGTTGTGCATTTCAACTGTTCAGCTCTGTTCTTCTCAAAAATCGTGTATTTGGCAGCATCATATCAAACCTCCCAGAATTTTGTTGCAAATACTATCCGTATTCCATTTCTTTCCCCCACCTTCTTTCTTGCCCCCAGTTACAGCTCTGATCTGTATGATAGCCACATGCAATTGAAAGAAACATTATAAACTATTATAGTATGTTTGGGCTTCAGTCTTCCTAGTGACTTGTTTAGTTTAGATTATGTCAGTAACAAGTTTGGCGTTGAAACTGGAGGTAATAAAGTCCATTGTTACTTGGGGGAGCGGGTGAATGGGATACTTGATGCCTGAGGTGCCATTAAGGAATGCATGACTGATTGCCAAAGTAGTTATTAATTATTCAGGGCATTCAGAACAAAGCCGCTCCAGTTAAAGTCGAGGCTGGGGTGACTATATTCCCCTTCTTTTTTGGCATATGGTAGCATGTCATTTGTCATTGAAGATCACRCCAAAGATCTTAGCAAAGAACAGACTTAACCCTCTTGTATACARCTGAAGATGAAGAGGCAAATCCAAGAAGCTTCTTAAAGACTGACCTGGTTTAAAAGTGATTTGGCAGGTGTTTTGTGTTTGGGTGGGGTTTTTTTGTTTGTTTGTTTGTTTTTGTGCAGTGTCTGTGTGACTACCTGGAATTAATCCAAGATAGATTTTTTTTTCCTTCTGTTAACAGTAATGTTTAATGAAAGGTCATATTTAGGTCATATAATAACTGTTCCTTTATTTCATCCAAATTGCCCTAGCTTTGTTGTTTTACATCTGAGCTTGTTTGTTTTGTTTGTGGGATCTTTATAATTGGGCTTATTTAAGGAAAAAGGCAAAGAAATTGAATAATAAAAAGTGAAAGCTAGTAAAAGAGGTAATGCTATTACCTAGCATTCCCTTCCTTTCAAAAGTCCACAGACTTCAGATACGTGACCTATATCTCACGTGTCAAGACAAAAGCTCTATAAAGTCCTAACTTTGGCTGCAATAACTGAAAATCCCACCAGAAATATCACAAAGGACACYGTTGATGCCCTAAAAAGGGTGAAAGAGGGCTTCATCTGCACTCTGAAGACATAATCAAAAGTATTTGGAAAAGAAACAGCATAGTTTCAGAGTTGTTTGAGCCAAAGTTGTGTGCAGCAGTAGCAGCGTGGAAGAGTTACTCTGCACCTTGAAGTGCTTTGGGAAGTGCAAGAGCACTTCAAAAATTCTTCATATTTTGATGAGAACTCTTAAACCAAATCTGTCTTCAGCATTTCCAGTTATTAAGTACCAATGATATCTAAGCCCAAATAAATCAATGAACTTTTAAAGATGCTCCAGCATACAATTAAATCATACAAATTTTATATGTGGCAAAGAATGATTTATTGTAAGTGGGAAGGGTTTTTGGACTAATTCTTTTCATGGGGATGTAAGTTGGAATAAATTTCTGCTGAGGACTAAAGAAAAATTTCCTTTAAATTTCTTAAGTCAAACATTAAAAGTTACTCAGATAGTGATGTGCCTCAGGCTCAGAACATGAACCTTTGGAAGATATTTCCTAATGAAGTAATAACATCATGTTTTCCTGTGACCATATCTCATTCTGTCATATGAACACCATAAGAAATTAAAAAATAAATATATTTGAGGAAAATTAATAGAGAGACAAAGTTAGAAATGAGTTTTGATTTCCTAATAAGTCTGTGGGCCTGCACCAAAGTCCGTGGAAGTTTTGTCCCTGATCTGCATAATCTAAGATGCCAGTATGGGTCGTATGAGACTCTAAATGGGAAAGACGCATTTAGAACCAAATTTGTTTTCATTCAGTTCTTAGAAATCCTTTTGGTGGGAAAGAGGACAATACCTGTTTATAAGAAAAATGGATTGGGTAATTACCAGCCTTATGGATTATGGCAGCAGTTATCCTTAGTCTTATTGTAATCATTCATGTTGACTTAATTGACATTGAAGTTTACACCTGTGAACAAGCAGGGAGCACATCAGTAATGAAAATAATTTTCAACCATTAAATTTTAATATTGTTGTCTGGAGAATATTCTGGGAATCCAGATTCAATATCAAAGGAGGTCTTGAAAATAAAAATCATAATATTATAAAAAGATGTTATTTTGAAAAAAAAGAGACTATTTTAGTTATGAAATTGTACACTTTTAGTAAAGCACAATTAGATACTGAAACTCAAGATTTTAAATGCATGGGATTTTTTTCAGTTCATTTTGCACTCACAGTTTGAAGAATAATTCAGACTGAGAGGTCTTTACTAAGCGAGGGGAGAAACGGCTGCCATAGTTCTAAGGGGTGAAAATTTTTTTGAATAGTAATCATTTCTGTTCGGTTGGTTGGTTTTTAAGTTCACTTACGAAGGACTGAATTAGGTATAATCAGGGCAATTACACAGAAGAAATTAACAAAAGGATATGGCCACTCCCTGTAGCAGCTACARATATTGACCTAAAAAAAAAWYYWAAAAWYYWAAAAAAMMAAAMMAAASAAARMAAACAAACAAACAAAAAAAGTTCTATTTTCCAYGTCAAAGTCTTATAAAACTTTACTTCTGAAATGTCTCTTTCAACATGATTGGRTGAGGATCAGATGAAGCTGGTTAGTCTTTTATCAGTTAGGACTAATGCAGTAGTTAGGACTAATGCATTTTTGATATGTATTTGAGTCTGAAAATGTATTACGCAATGGAGTTAGTAGTGTCAGGTTCCTGCACCTTTCCAATTACATTCTCAGTTTTCTAAATGTCAGGCTGCCCTAAGTCAAACCAAGGGTCTGTCTAGTCCTAGTATGTAACCATTGGTGGTCRTAAGTGGATGGCTAGAGAACAGCAGGAAAAGGGCAAGCATATGCAATTYTTTACCTCTCTTCTACTGCCTCACTTACCAGCTATTTTCTGCATGAGGGGGAAGTCCTTGCACCTATGTGGCTTGCCTATTTAGTAATCCATAAATCTGTAATGGACCTTTTTTGTCCAGATCTTGCTTGAACCCAGGAACTTAAACTTCATGCATTCATGACATTGATTGGCAAAAAGTCTCAGAGATCTGTTATGTATTTGCATGAAGAACCAACTCTTTTGGCTTTTTGAGTCAGGCTACTGGTGATCTCATTTCATGGCCACTGGTTCTTCCAGTGGAAGCAGCAGAGAACGGTCATTTCCACCCACCTTTCTTATAGTAGTCTTGAATTCTTTTTTTTTTTTGGTAGATCTTTTTCACGCTAAGTTAGCTCTTTTCAATGTTGAATAGTCCTAGGTAGCTCAGTCACTCTTTATAGGCAAGCCATTTGAAAGGTTTTTTGGTTTTTTGGTGTTTTGTTTTGTCTTTCTGTGGACTCTGTGCAGTTGGACCCTTTTGGAGTTGCAGTTTGGAAACAGATAATTCTGTCAAAATACCAGTAAGAGATCTGTGCCAGAATTAATCACATTAAACTGTTTGTCAAGCAAACCAATATTTGTTCTATAGTAAAAAAAAAATCAGTGAGACATCTCTGAGGCCAAGAGTAAGCAGATGGAATTGCTGAGAGGRGAGGTAAGCTGTCAGGAGCAGCAACCAGGATAAAAGACGAGGAGGCGGCAACAGAACAGGGGACAGGACGTGGAGCACTTCTGGAAGTGGCAAATGGAGTGGTTGCCAGGAACATTTGATGATCACACTTATGATGTTCTCACTGGTTAA
The DNA here is from genome assembly GCF_003343005.1 of Rhea americana. Classification (NCBI taxonomy): domain Eukaryota; kingdom Metazoa; phylum Chordata; class Aves; order Rheiformes; family Rheidae; genus Rhea; species Rhea americana. Next base: position 2,034,538 of record NW_028185783.1, on the reverse strand, counting down.
TTCTTAACTTCTCACAAATTTGTACAAACCTATTAAGTCCTTAGTCCCCAAGGAGGTTGATTGCTGTCAGATTGCTAGTTGCAGGGCTAGTAGCTTGGTCATGATCTGGCATAGGCTTAWATGAGGAAAGAGCAGTGAAAAGACTGACAAGCTGAAAAACAGGGAAGTAGATTGTAGGGAAAGGGCAGCAACACTAGTAGATTGGAAAGACTGAAGCAATAAGCCAGCAGTGTGTTGGGAAAAGAAGGGGAGAGATGTCAGAAAACTAGTAGGGAGACACAGGTAGGGATCGTTGGGATGTGACAGTAGGTGTGCAAATGGAGTATTAGGATTTGGTAAAACAAAAGAAAAAAGAAAAGAAGAAAAAAAGGCTGGGTTGAGAACAAAGATGGACAAGTTGTGATTAGGACTAACTAGAGGAAAAAGAAAACTGGAACAAAGAATCAAGATCAGATGAAGTAGTAAACAGCTTTATACCTCACAAAAATAATTTTGGCCAAATAGAGCTGTGCCTAGGCTGCAGGTAGGGGTGCTGAGTAACTGTGCTTTTGTAGCAATAGGTTGCATGAAAGTAATACAGTATTTTAGGTACTTTGAAAACTGGCTCGAAACAACTAATATCTTTGACATCAGCTGGCAAAATACATGTTCCAACAGCATCTAATCATGGCACTCAGAAGATGGCAAACTCCTCYTGCTGTCAGTTAATTCTTTAGCTTAGGGGTTTGGGAAGGAGAGGAGATGTAGTAGGATGAGTCGCATAGTCATGTTTTTGTTTCCTTCAGGCTTTCTTGAGGATGTAGGTTTTTGATTTTAATTRCAAAAGCCTGTGGCACTGTGTTCAGAGGTAGACCTCACTCTTCCAATTTGTATGCATTAAGATACAGTATTTAAATACRTGTTTGATGGTTYGAAYTTTTTTTCTGTAGAATCCCTGTGGAATAYTGATTCRTATCTATTTTAGAGAGCACAGTCTTTCAGTAATTTTATGGGTTTTTTTTAATTCTTCACCAAATGTTAAATAAGCTACTTCACATAATATACTTGTAAAAACAAACAAAAAACAAACCCCACCCCCAGCTTCCTGTTCTCCTAGGTCTAGCTCAGTTTGCTTTTTGGGAGGCTACATTTATCTTTATTTTTCAAGTTTTAAATATTGTAAAGAGTAATTGCCTAGTTGACTGTCCCTTTTCTAGATTCCAAGATCAGCRTGTTATTCACAGCTTTTTGAGAAGGCATGCAGATGGCTTCTCTGCACGCAAATTCCAAAGCAAAGTGACTYAGTCCCATTCTGACAGTAATTCCCTGACTGACTGGCACAGTCCTAGGTRTTGTGTGCTTTCGCATATTGAGATGTTGTGTTTCTGACATGCTTGCCCGTGGAAAAAAGGTAAGCAAATGCACATTTGATATTAGGTTTCAGGCAGCAACATAATTTTCAGTTATGCTATTTCAGCAGTGTTCTTGTTGTGTTCCTCTCTGTTATTAAAAGTTCATTCATGCCACAAACCTATCTGTTGCCTCGTCCCAACAAAACGGGAGTGCAGTGACTAATTAGTGGTGTGTCCTGTTGTAATTTTTCTTATCTTAATGCAAGTAAGAAGTGATTAAAACAGGAACAGAAAGGAAGTATTTGAGACAAAAGAAAAAACAAAAGTTGCTTAGTGTAGCTGATCCATCTTATTACAGATGTGAAAGCAGAARCAGAGTTGTGAAGGAGAAATGGCATGTGTTTGAGATGAAATCAGCTGTGGAGCAGCTTCTCTAGATAACTGGCTGCACAGTCTAGCACCACAGGCTGCTGAAAGCACCTCTTAAAATTCACGAGAAAAATTCTTGACAGGGTAATAACACTGTATAGTAGCTTCAGGGTGAGAGTTTGCTAGTGGAAAGATTAATGTAGGGTATTGTTAGTGGTGTTAAGAGAAATCCTTTTGTTTCTAAAAAGGGAGAGATAATAAGCACTGTGGAAATACTGAAATTTGCACCTGTCTCCTCTTTGCAGTACCTGGCCTCTGGTGTTACAGGTGGGGATTGTGAGCTGTCATTTGTTAGCTTCTCATAAGTACTCAAAACTTTTTAAATGATGATGATGAAAGGTTTGGCTGAAGAAGCCAGGATTTTTGTTGACAAGTTTTTGCTTTTGTTTTCATGGGAAAGCCCGTGTAGTCGCAAAGCTGTTGCATCTGTTCTTTTAGTTACCGCTGACTAGAGTGGTGGAGAAGCAATTCTTGGGAGTTGCTTTTGTGGTAGCTGATAGACAYTGAAGAAGTATGTTTAAAAAGAAAAAAACCTCTTGCATATGTGAGAACACAGGGCTAAATTCATTCAGTAAAAGACATTTCCAGAGGCAGAATGCTCATGCTGCTTGAGCTTTCACTCTGTTTTTGAGCTATGCAATAAATCGTAGGAAGAAAAAAATTTCAAGCAACATTTATGAGAAGCACTAAATTGCTGGGCTTCAAATTGAAGGGAGCAATTTAGTGTATGAAAGACCTGGTTTAAAGGCGCTTGAAAGGTGGAGTTATGACAGCAGATGGAACAGCCCGTGGAAGAAATTTTACATATAATACTACAGACATTGTAACATTGGTAGTTCTTTCCAGCCCTTTCGGCTATGGAAGGATTCCGTAGGGGAACCCCATGCTTTTGCTGCCCTGCCATGTTGTAAAACAGTTCTCAGATCTCATCTGAGCATGTCTGTTAGTTGATGTGGGGAATTCCGGTTGTAAGGATGTAGATATGTATGATCAATCTGATGCTTTATTTTGGAGTGCGTAGCTCTGTTAACCTAAGAGTTGACAGGAGAGTTTCTCAGTGAGATCTTTCTTCTGCATGTTCTTCTAACAAAGTGACAAATTCCCATYCAACAATGTGACTGTTTAGCAAGTGAGATGCTATGCTAGGGTCGTTTCATTAGAAATCAGTACCTTTATGGTCCTGTAAACAGTTATCATAGTAAATACAWTTTTTTTTAAATGGATTCTGAGATGTTTTGTTTCCAGGATGTTTCTTTTAACTAATCTTGTGTCAAATGTAATATGTTTACCCATGGAACCTTTCTGATGCATTTCAGTTCGGATTTTTACTGCAAAGATCATTTACTTATTATGCAGGTATATAGGTGTAAAAATGTCACTATTGTTAAATCTTTAAAACATCTGAAATCCAAAAATTTTTTGTACATGGATTTTGCTAATGCTGACCCTGAACTGAACTGACCCTGAAGTTTTCTGCTGATTGAGATGACTGAAATGAGTAGGTAGCCAAGGAGATTAAGATGACTGAGTTGACCCAAGTTAAAAAGATTATCAGACATCACCTTTATTGCTTTTGAGGAAACAGCCAAATGCCAAAACATTGAGTGTTTTCAGCTTGCTAACTGGCAGGACAGCTAGCTGTATATAGGTAAGCTTTTAATGTGTAAGCTGTTAATACGCTTGCCCTTGCTTATCTTTCAAAAATCACTCTGATCTTATGAACTCTTGACTTATGTGTGAATATTTATCTTCAGGCATTTCAATGTGGGGTGTTCTGGGTAATCAAAAGTTAATAAAATACTTACAGCTCTTGAATCATCTGTGTAATGCCCTTTTGGCATGGAATTCGCATATATTGGTCAAGGTAAATTCTGTCATTGTTCTTTTCTTGTTCACATTCTGTCAATAAATGTAACTCTAAATTTTGTAGATACTTTTTTTTTTTTWATTGCTTTTCTGCTTCAGGAAGTCATAGAAACCTTTCATGTGGGAGAAACTAATAATTAGGCCTAAAATAGCAGAGCATCTTTTGATGCAATGTAAATGTAGAATTAAGGTTCAATGTAGAATTGAGGTTCAAAAGAGTTTTTTGAAACCACTTCCTGATTAAAAAAAAAAAAGAGAGAGAGAGAGAGAGAATATAACTCAGCTTTTCAACGAAAAACAAAGGTAGATAAATCATCAATAAAAAAGACAAAGTAAAAATTGCCAGAGTTCTTCAATTACATTCCCAAATGTTATTAAGGATGGAAGTAGAGAAGTTACTTTTAGAGCTGAATATTTACATAGATAAAAGACTAGATAAAATTTGAAAGTAATGTCTCTGCTAACAAGTCATATTAAAAATATTAGAACTTAAGGAGCTAACCTGCAGGCCTGAGATGCGGTAGAGGTGATCAGATTGAATGCTTGACACTTTGGAAATGTTTGACACAAGTGAACCAGAACCTTGCGCAAAGCCCCCTGTGCAGAGGCCGAGAGCCTGGGTGCAGCCTTTTGCACGATCATCAGCCCCACGGCAGCTGCCTGCGCTGTAGTAGTAAACCAGACTCTTGTGGTTATGTACAGCAGAGCAGCAGTACCTTAAAAACAGCTTTGGGGAGACCAAAGTAACCTTATTTTTGAGAGCTATTAGCATACATCTCTATGTAGTTTACTTGTTCAAACATTTTCTTAAAAATAAGAGTAAGTATAGGAGGAGAAAGTAACACGTAATATATATTGTAATATATAACAGTGCTTGTAAATAGTGTTTTATTTGTTGCAGATATTACATAAATGAAAAGGTACACTTTCAGTGCCTTCTGTGATTATTTTGTGAGATGTTGGCTGTCCATAGTTTTAATAAGGTATTTTTTTATTTTTTGTCATTTATTTCATGCTTTTATATGAACTATGTTTCTCTTGCTAGTGCAYCTAGTATTTTAAAAAACTGTATTGGAAATAGGCTTTAAGTTGGAGAAGAGAGTTGCTATGCTGTTACAGGAAAAAAAAATCAAAAAAAAACCCCAATTCCGTAACAGGGTTTGATATTTCATTACTTGAAAGTACTTACAGATTATAGGAAAARTTGGAAAAGCAATAAACGTAAAGCTGCCCAAATGTGAACAGAAACAACAACTTTAGTCTGCAGGTCAATTTTTTTAATTAAGAAAAAAGAAATGCTTTGTAAAACAATTGTTTGCTGTTGCTTCCTAAGTTTGATTTATGCCATACATCTCAATTGCATTTCATTTTTGGTATTGAGAGTTTTCACAATTAGTTTCTTGTTAGTTTTCACATTGGAATGTCTGTCACTAATGCTCAGGATAAATGTGGTATATACTAAGGTGTATACTCAGTGTTCTTATAAATAATAAGATAAGAACCTTTAAATATCAATTTAATTTATTTGGGTTATTTCTGAAACTATTTTATCAAGCATTCAGATGACACTTGTAGAGAATGGGTTTTGTTCTTTATAATCATATGATTTTGAAGCACACTTGCTGTCATATTCAAAGGATAAACTTGCRGTTAGCTAACAACTTTGTCTGGTAGGCTAATGCAATAAATAATTTGTGTAATGTTGGATTCAGCAGAATGAAAACAATGCCTACAGTTTACAGAGAATCAGATTTTTTACAGTGCTAGAAAATTCAGGTGGGACCATTATGTCACTTTGACTCATTATTTAAACTGAGAAGGGAAAAAAAAAATCAAACCCACATCTAACGACTTCCTAGGTTGTGATGAACAGCAGCCCATGAAACTACAATTAATTGAAACTTATAAAACCACAGTTCTTGATGTCTGTGTTCTRTAATTAGATCCATATAGTCTACATGAAATCATCAGAGATACCAAGAATTTCTGAAAAGCTGAGCGAGAAAATATYTTTGAGTATAAACTCCAGCAAAAATAAATGCAGAAAAGTATATTTCAGTGTGTAAATATTTATTTTCAAATGCACATTAGTAACCATTTATTAAGGGTATATATGTGAAGTTGAATGAGCAATGGCTCTGCAGAAGGCTGTACAACTCTTCTTAAAACTATGCCTTTGAAATARAAAACTTCCCTTGTTTAAATGTTAATAAAGTGCTACATTACTCTATAAATGGATTAAAATTAGTTCTGCTACAGTGTGTGGCACTTGCTTTCTTTTGCAGAAAACAGTGAGTTGGTAGTTCTAAAGTATGGTAAATGTTTAAGAGTAGAGGAATAATTTGAAAGGAGATGAAAGTTTGTCATCCAGATTGACATCCCTTCAAGTCAGTGTGATGGTGCCAGCAGTTCTAGTTGCAGGTTTGGGACCATCATCAATAACGAAATAGATTCTTCTAAAACATTGTAAGGAAGATAAATTGCATGACTGAGAACGTAAGTTAGCATGATTTTTTTTCATCATTACAGAGAGTGTGCAGCCTTTACTCATGCTATGCTAACATGCTCTAATTAACTTAATTTTTTGAAGAATTGAAAGACTTGAGATCTAATTGACCAGATCAGTTAGAGATAATTTGGCCACATCTGTGGACAGGAAGAATGTTCTAACAAGATCTTTTTCAAGTTTAATGGAAATTGATTGATTTGTTAGCAGTGTTCATGAGAATGAGCTTTTGATGTAATGAATTTCTTAATGCTGTAGGTTTATTATGTGTGAGGTGTCATCTTTTTTTATTACATGTTAAGAGGTCTGAAAAAGAATCRCACGTACAAAGGGAAACACATTTATGCATTATAATAATAATAATTAGACTATCTTTTATTGTTTTTTTAATTACAGCAAGGGTCAGGCTGAGGCAGTTACTTGTAATAGTGCCTTAAAATTTAACATGTTCTGATTTAATGCATTTGTTCATGCTGTAAGCAGCACAAATGGTTCAAAATCTCATGAGAGCTATTCAAAATAGTTTGAAAGCAGGCTACTTCATTCTGACTTAGAAGCATCCTTTTTAAGTAGCAGCCATACTGACTGAAAAAGTAAAGATGAGCAGAAATGATTCTGCTTTTATTTTATAGCTGATGCTAAAACCTTTCCTAAAATGAGTCAGATGACATAGTATTTTGAGGCTTCAAAGAAATTGTAAATGATACTCGCAAAGGAATTTCTCCTGCTCCCAAAAGCCAACTCTTATTAAAAATACGTTCTTCCAAAGTTCTGGGGGTAATCTATGACTCTTTAGTGTTCTTCAAGAGAAAGAGTCCAGAACAGGAAGTAGTTTCATTAGCTTCCATATTGTTATGTGAGTAAGGGATTGTGGGTTGACATGCAATTAAAAAAAAAAAAAAAAAAAAAAAACATATTCTGCATTTAAATAGACAGACATAGTCATTGCTTTTTATTACAGCATCAATATAATAAATCTGAATGTACAAATGAAGAAATAATTTCTGAGGAAAAGTGTGTTAGACCTCGATTATGCATACAGGAGAACTGAGGTCATAGCTAGTCAATGAAGCAAATTTTAGGATTAATTCATTTCTAGAATTCAGAATTTTCCATTCTTTCTGGATATTCGTAACTGTTCATTAAATCCATGGACAAAGATTTCTTAGATAAT